>NW_024884364.1:40048690-40324684 GCF_019232065.1 Centrocercus urophasianus | reverse complement strand
AAGAAAGAAAGAAAGAAAGAAAAAAAGAAAGAAAGAAAAAAAAAAAAGAATGAAAAAAAGAAAAAAAGAAAAAAAGAAAAAAAGAAGGAAATAAAGAAAGATGTTTGCCAGAGATATTATTTGGCTGTTTTACATGTGATTTACACTAGTGGAATGAGCTAATCCAAATTGTTTGCAAGGTGATGGCCTTATTTAAAGCTGTACAGATTTAATTACATTACATAATAGTATATATTACGCAGCTTCAATATTGTATATTCTGAGAATGAAAAAAGAGATAGTATTTCTTTGCACTGAACCCTAATTGAAAGTGTTAATCAGCACTTCTGAAATGGCTTTTACTCACCTTAAGCATTCATAAAAAATCTAGCATATCTTGATTTGATTCATAAAAGGAATGAAGTTTGTCTTGTAGTCAAAATCTGCCATGGCCGTGGGTCAAAGGAGGAAGAGTAAATGGCATATATAAAAAGGAGAAAGAAAAAAGAAGGAAAAAAAAAAAAGAAAATCTGGTGGTTTTTTTTCTCCTATTCTATAAATGCAGAATTTAATGCCCCAACCAATTATTTATCTTAAATAAATTTATATGTTTATCTATTTACCAAGTTTAGAAAATATGGATGTACCTTGACACAGTGTCATTACAGTAGACTTTTATCTCTGCTACATAGCAATTTTCTTTGAACCATTATGCTGTATGTATGTATTATGTAAAGCTAGTGTGCATTTTTGTATATCTTCTGGCATACCTTCATGCAGGGACTGAAAAAGGATGTATTTGAAAGCTTCAGGTGTAGAAGTGAGACTGAGATACACTTCAGTCCTTGGACTTCTGCTGGATTAAAAAAATAAAGACTGAATTTCATTCAAGGCTAGAATGACGTATGTAGGTACAAGTGCCACAAAGATACATGAACCTTCTTTATATTCAACTGCTGAAGTGGAAGAGCTGGTCCCATAACAGATGGTTACATTGAGTACATCCTGTGAAGAGATCAGTGCCCTCATGTCCATTCAAAGAGCAGTTTAGTAAATCGGACCTCTTCTGGAGTCAGTCCCCAGGGTTACAAATGACTGTCTCTACTCAGTGTTTCAGATAAAATAATGAGATGGGGGTCATGAGCATATTCTCTCCTTTACTAGTTGCAGATGACAGCAGTAATGCTCAAGTCAGAATGACTGGCAGAAGATCTGCTGAAGCCTCTGATTGAGTCAGCAAGAATATTTCACTGACACTTGGAGATGCGGATTTTTCCCTTATGACTTTTCTGTGGATTGTATCCAAAGGATAACCAGAATTTAAAGAATTTTGAAATTTCTCATTATGTATTTTACTTCCTTTAAGAGACTACACATATAATGTCTGTAGTATAACGAGAAGAATAAGCATATTTGATACAGTGTTTTTCTAACACTAGTATTTTATATCAATACATTATTGATTCTATGTATTACTGAAATTACTCCTTACCTTGAAAAACATTATGCTGACATTCGCTACTCATCACCACTGTCACTTCACATGATTTTCTGTTTATTCTACTTTGATAATGCACATATTGTGTCTGGGCTTTTTCAGGAATAGAGCTAAATTTCATCATAGTAGCTGGGATGGATGAGAATGAAGTTGATAAGACATCAATGCCTTAGTTGTTGTTGGGCAGTTCTTACACTAAGCCAAGGACTTTTCAGCTTCTCAGACTGCCCTGCTAGAGAGGGGCTGAGGGGGAACAGAAAGAGCACAAAGACCTGGGATGGGGCAAAAACAAATTGGCCAAGGGGATATCCTGTACCCAATGACATCATGAACAAAGAAACTGTGGAGGTGGTAGCAGAAGTTGCCATTGCTCAAGAACTGGCTGGCCATCCGCCAGCTGATGGTGAGAAACTGCATTGTGCTTTACTTGTTTTTAATTTTTCTTCTTTTATTTTTCTTAATTAACACTCCTTATCTCAACTGATGACTCAACTTATTATAATCTTTCTCCTGTCTCACTGAGTGAGAAAGAGAAAACGGCTGTGAGGTACTTAACTGACTCTGAGTTGAACTACAGAATGCTGTCAAACCAAGTTACACTGCTCTTTGCTTCCCTGATGTCTGTATAATCCTTATTATAGTAGATGTAAAATCTATTGCAGTTGAATCTAATTTTATATTTTTCGTTAACTTAGTAAATATTCAATTTATTGAACTGAAAATTCTTTTAATGTTAATATTTAAAAGATTTGGATAATGGAAATAGTTTCATGACATTCACAGACATCTTAAACTTTTCAGTAAAGTGTTTTATTGTCTTTTAACATTATCAGTCTGTATTTAGAAATGTTGTATCAAAGTGCTATCCACAAAAACGAGTCAGTATGCTCAGAAAAGATACCCTTACATGCCATGCAATTCAAATGCATGTTAAGAAGTCATTTGTATATTAGGCATACAATTCACTGGGGTAAGCAAAGTGAATAACAGTTGTATGACTATCACAGATAACTTTCAAAATGAAGAATACAATTAATGCAAAATGCCAAAGTATCTAGAGTTAGAGGAATTTGCCAAAAATTCAGAACATGCTTATCACTAGCTGGTGATAAATGTTGAAGTCTCTTTGCACCACGTCCAACATAAGCAAATAAAAATCCATGTAAAGAATTCTAAAATTTTGAAAACAACCCCTGAAAAGAAAAATATGGTATAGTGTTTCTATTAATACAGTAGTAATTGCTTTTCAGCTTATTGCCTTGTCATGGTTTTATGATTTTGGGTTATCAGTATTCCACATCATAACATTGTGTAGTGCACTGGGAGTTAAAGAGTTAATGCTTCAGGTCCAGATACCTGTCCAGAAGAGAAGAACTACTACATTTCCCAGAGGACTGTTCATTGTTCTGTTATCATTTCCGCTCAGGGGGAACAGATAAAAGGCCTTGGTAGGTCACCTGACATCCCTTTTTCCCCTAATTCCTTTCCAGGGAATGGATCTGTGGGTTCCTCTGCCCCACTAGTCATGGAGCCAGGCCAAACCAGCCCAAAAACCGTTGACATGCCCCTATAATAAGGGGGCATGTCAATGCCCCAATAAGCCCCTATTGACTTCATGTTGACAAGAGTAAAAAATTGTGTAAACACCAAAGGTATTGCAAGTCTGAAAATAAACCTCATTTGACAGACACAGAATTCCAAAGCCTTTTTATTTTTGCTTTTACTTTATTATTTTATTTTTAGTGTTTTCTAACAATGAGCTCAGCTTCTGTATTTCTTCTTAAAAATTATTTTAGTTATAGAGGACAAAATCCTCTAAGTACATGTTATTGGTTTTTGTTTTCTTCTCACTCCAGTTTTTAAATGAATTATATGCCAAAACAGAAAAGAAAGCAGAAAGTTGAACTTCATTGAGAAGTGCCTTTGAATTGTCCCATGAAAATTGATTTTGTTTGATGAAGTAAGAGAATCTGCAAATTCCATTTCTACACAGGTTCTTGTATACCACTTTAATACCTTTTCTCTAGTGTCTATTATGAAAGATATTCATGGCAATTATGTCATAATGGAGTGAAAGCTGAAACTGTGAATACACTTTCTTGTAGCCTTCCCTTTTTCAAACTGAGGTGTCACTGGCACTTTTCTTCCTTCTGTTCTACCATCAGACAAATTTTTGTCCTTCATAGTAGCACAATATGAGCGTGATACCATTTCTCCTTCTCTTTGATGTACAGATAGTCATGCAAGGAAGGTAGAATTTTAGATCTGAGATCCACCACATAAAATTTCAAAGAGATTTTGAGTTTCAAAGAGATTTTCAAAGAAGTATAGAACTATTCAGATAAAGCTTCCATAGGAGTTCAATGATATTTTATACAAAATTAAAATACTACTTTATTTACAAAATCGTATTTAAAAACATAAATGCATTCTCTAATCAATTCAACTTCTCATCTTTTTCATGTGTCACAGTGATATCTAATAGAAGCCTTCTAGCCTTTTTTTTTTTTCTCAGGTGTGCGTGTCTCATAGTTACCCGTGTTAATAAGTATAAAAGAGAATATAGACATCTCTGAGACAAAAATTACATAAATGTGTGCATTTTCATTAATAAATTTGATACTGAAAATTAGCAAGGAAAAGGTGCTTATAGGAAAAAATGTTAAGCATGATCAAGGCATCATGTCCTGCTATCTTCGAAGCAGGAACTAATTTTTCCTGTAGATAGAAACCATGTGCAGTGAACATTCATTAGAAAACAGGAATCAGTGAAAAAAAAAAAAAAAAGTAGAATATTAACTATGGAGTTTCTTCCATAACCTTTCCCAGGTTAGAGGAGCTACAAATATTTATAGGAAACGTGTTTGGACATGTAAGACCATTGAAAGCTTAAATACAAAATAATTGAACAAATAACAATTTTTTTTTACTTGGTACGTCAAGGCATTTATCTCTCCTGAAATCAATTTGCAAATACTACAACAGCTGCAGTGAGATTTTCCCGTGTCGCATCTTTCTTTTGCTGGAATTCAGTAAACATTAAATTAGAAAGTTCCTATTTGCAGGTATCCATCTCCCAGTGCAAGCTGCTTGCTTTCACTTCTCTGGCAGATTTCTATAAGAACAACATGAATTTGTTTTACAAATTAATTCTTTAATATTTCAAAAAGGGAAGCACACTGGTGATTTTATTGCAGTGCATATGCAAGATTAGACCATATCACATAAGATTTACTTATATCTAAGAATAACTTCAAGGTATCAAGAATATAAAATGCCTTAAGGTAGGGGCATACTTAGTATACATATACATGTAGAGCATTGTCGCAGTAAATTATCATGAGAAGGTTAGGAGAACTAAAATTTAGTGATTTATAGTAAATTACTGCTTGTGTGCACTGAATCTTGGACTGAATCCATAAAAATGGATTTTCACCATCCTGTCATCAAAACTTCATTGAAGAAGACTGTCAAAATTACTTTAAAAATGCAGGTATACCTGAGAGGAACAGATGCATCTTGGGCAGCTGCTTAACAGCAGCACAGACTCTGTGACTATTTCAGAACTAAGTTCAGGTAAGCGATGTGAAAAACTGTGCACCGAGAGATTGTGTCCCACTGTTTCCTATTCTTCTTTCAGGTATCTGTACCCCAATTAAATATACAGCAGCTAGTCATTGCATATGCTTCACATTCCTTCTTAAGGTTTATTTTGGTGTCTGACAAATGAATGACTACAAACATTAACTTTGTTTCTATTCTCTTATATTTCAGTACTTTTTATTGTAATAAAAAATAATGATTATTTTATTTTTATACTAGTGTGATGTAAAATAGAAGTTCGTCTATGACATACTTTTTCACATTCTTTTTGATATTTTGACTCTTTAAAAATATTTGGGTATATAAGCCTCTCTCTCCCTTATTTTATAAAAGCATCCATTGTTTTGATGAGCATTCTGTAGAATTCACTATCTCTTAGTCTAGGAAACAGTTCCTATTCTCATGCTCTAATGATGTATTTCTGTATTTCCTTTGGAATGATCTCAAAGACATTCAATCAAAGTCAGTGGAGTATGTGTTTTCACCTGTTATTCATCCACCCCCATCTAGTGCATAATATTATTAACATGATATTCTGATTATGTATATATTTCCTCTGCATCAGTTCTTCCACACTACTGCTTCAGAAGCAGCATAATAAAGGTGGTGTAATGTTCACAAACTCTAAGAAGGTTTTCTCACAAATTTCTTAGTGGTAAACTAAGTAATTAATGAGCATAAAATTCATGTATTTAAATTGGATGCATATTCTGAGGGATTTATATCCTCCTTACTGTGTCCTGATTCCTCATGTTCCTCCAGTCTGATCTCTAGCATATGAAGCAAAGCTATGCCAACCACAATTGCAGCATCATATATTTCCTTCCTAACTAGTGTGAGGTCAGGGAAAATTGGTGAGTATAGACACACTTTGGATTTTGATCGGTTCTATTACTTCTAGTGAACAGAGACTGGAATTGTTTCTTTTTTCTCTTACAAAAATTCTTGAGGAAAAATGAGAAAGGAGACTAAAAGTTTCCATTCTGCAATTCTTCCAGGGACTTCATAAAAAGTAAATTAAAAGCCAGTTAATCAAAGAATGGTTTGGGTTGGAAGAGACCTTTAAAATAATCTAGTTCCACTCCCCTGCTGCAGGCAAGGACACTTCACACTAGATCAGGTTGCTCAAAGACCCACCCAGCCTAGCCTTGAACGGCTCTAGGGTAGGGGCATCCACAACCTCATTAGCCAACCTGTTCTAGTGCCTCACCACCCTCACAGTGAAGGATTTCTTCCTCATATCTAGTCTAAATCTTCCCTCTTCAAGTTATAAGTTATTTCTGCTCATCCTTTCACTACATGCCCTTACAAAAAGTCCCTCCCCAGCTTTCCTCTAGGCCCCCTTCAAGCACTGGAAGGCTACTATAAGGTCTTCTCTAAGCCTTCTCTGCTCCAGGCTGAAAAGCCCCAGCTCTCTCAGCCTGTCCTCATAGAGGAGGTGCTTTAGCCTCCTGATCATTTTCATGGCCCCCTGCTCTGCCAACTCCATGTCCTTCTGGTGACTCAGTTCTGGCTTTTTTTTTCTGTAAGACCATCTTACAATATCTTATTCACTATGAAGTTTTGTAAAGCTTCATTGTTGTAAATTTATATGCATAGTCTGATTCAGCATACAGTTCTATATCTGCTTGCTAAAAACTATGAGCCATTTATAACCCAAATCTAAGTAGAAATAGGATTTTTACTTATATAACCTCAGTCTACCATATGTTTTGCTTAGGAAGCCATTTTATTTAATTTTAGAATATGTCGTTTCATAGTTAGTGACAAAATATGATGCATATAACTGTATTTGAACTGTATTTGACTACTCAATTTCCAAACATACATATCTATGTTAGAAGAACAAGAAATTCTCTAATTGTTTGCATTGCTTATATATAATTTCTTTCATAAAATTTTGGGTAACTGTAGTTCAGATATAGTACATATACTACTATATCACAGTAATAAAAATCAGCATTTTGTGAAGATTGATACACCTCTCACTGTAGTGATAAGCTGATTGGAAGCCATTTTTTATTTGATATGCTATGCCTTAGAAGGCATATCTAAAATGAAATAAAATATTGCATAATACCTTTAACTTCCATAATCAATGGGTCAAACATAAAAAATGCCTCTGTCAACTTTCATAATTCATTGAAGTCAAAAGCCTTTCATCTACAACAGCTGAAGATTTTTATTCAAATCCTGCAAAAGTAGCCAGTATTCCTTAAAATAGAATGTTCAAAATACTTTCATCAATAATTAATTCATTCATTAATAGTGATCACTGAAGAACAATAGGAGAAAAATACATTATACAATACATACAAAGCATTTTTTAGCTTTTTTTTTCCCTTTTATATGATTTGATACAGAACTGTAAGTAGTTAGGAAAAAGAAAGAAAAAGCATTTCCATGATTTCGTGTTTTCTTCCACTGTCCTCATATAAAGCTTGACTCAGAAAATAAGATATAGCCTAGATCTGTTCAGATTTTTACTGAGTAATATTTTGTGAAAAAAATATACTCTAAAGCCCTTAAGAGGACAGTATTCATACAACTGAGGTCAATCAGTTCTTGCTTGAGAAGCACCCAACATCGGGCTAGATTAAGGAATTTATGATTTTCCCTAGATCTTCCTTGTTCTTGGATACACACTACATTTTGAGGAAAATAAATCATCTCTTTAATTTAAAAATTGAATTAATAGAAATTTATTGTTAATTACAGTTTGTAGTCAATTTTATATGTATTCTAAATATTAAAAACAACAGTTTAGTGGAGGCTTTTCCGAAATGAGTACAAGGAAAAAACAGCTCAATCACAAATCATTGAATGGATTAGGAAATTTGTAATGGCCTACAGGCATCTACTTTATTTGTATCAGATCTTCATCCCCTTCATATAAATCAAGGGATATCGATTGAGAATAGCCTAGATATTTGGATAATAGATGCTGGAAATCCATGCTTTCTGAGATAAGAAAAAATCATGTATTAAAAATATCTTCAGAAAAATGCAAGCCTTAAAACAATACTCAGTAATTATCATAATAACCTGGACAATTTACTTTTGTACATTGTTTCAATAAGTAATCAGATCTGTTTCATTTCATTTGTTTAATTATTTCATTTTACGTTTTTAAAATTTATTTTATATTGTTTGTTTTATTTTAATAAGACTACAAATGCAGAAAGTACCTCATCTCACAGCAAGGATTTTAACTGTTAACTGGCCTGGTTCTTGGATCAGTATTGCTTTCTGGTGGCTACCTATTTGTCAGTGTTAACTTCTCTGTTGATTTTTCAGTCCTGTTCTTGATGAAGAAGCACAGAAATCATTTTATAAATTCTTGGCAGCTTAGAAGTTTGTTTCAGTTTAAAGATAATCCACTTACATCTGCTCTGAAAATCAGATCATACAGATAATAAAGGAAAAAATATCCACCAAAACTCCTGATATTTCATATAGCTGTGCAGCAAAAATCTCTGCATTTCTGTTAAACCAGTAAGCAGATGCTTCTGCCAGAACTCAGGGACTTTTGCTTAAAATAGCTAATGCATTACATTAATTCCTTGTATCAACATACACATCAGAACATGTTCTACTCTAACTTGGCTAAAGATACGTCTTGTAGATGAGCATGAGCTTTAGAGATACTTGAATAGAGAAAGCTCTCTTTGCTGTAATAAATACAGCCAGAGATGTTATGCTCTGAGAATTATCTAAAATTATTTTGCCTGAAACTTGTTGGAAAAATATTTGCATTTTAGCAACAGAAAAGTCCCAAGAAAAATAAAAATCAAATTCACAACGTATTGCTGCTAGAAACCTGATTTTTCAAAATAATTCTTGATCAAAAATTAGGCAAAAAACAATACCATGTTATTTTATGCATCATATCAGAATTCATCAAATGTGAATCAATACTTGGAATTAATTCATATAATCAAAGTACTCATAGAGTCTTCCGGAAAATTATAGCAAACTATAGCAAACATATGCATATGTTTAATGATAGAGCTTGCAGATCAAAAGAAAGGGTCTTTTATTCTTCTAATATGTGCAGTTTTATGTGATATTTTTCCTACTTTATTGTTATAAAATATTTGGTTTTGTTATATCATAGGACAGACTATTGAGATTATGGGACCTGATACTTGAATATGGCTCTTGCAATCTACATATATATAGGTATATATTGGGCCCCTCACTGCAGGAAAGATATTGAGGCCCTGGAACGTGTTCAAAGGAGGGCAACAAAGCTGGTGAGGGGTCTGGAACACAGGCCATATGAGGAGAGGCTGAAGGAGCTGGGAATGTTCAGCCTGGAGAAGAGGAGGCTCAGGGGAGACCTCATGGCTCTCTATAACTTCCTGAAGGGAGGTTGTAGTGAGCTGGGGGTCGGCCTCTTCTCTCGTGTCACTAGTGATAGGACCAGAGGGAATGGTTTCAAGCTACGGCAGGGAAGATTCAGGCTGGACATTAGGAAGTATTGCTTTTCAGAAAGGGTGGTCAGGCACTGGAATGGACTGCCCAGGGAGGTGGTGGAGTCACCGAGCCTGGGGGTGTTCAAGGAAAGGCTGGATGTTGTGTTGAGGGACATGGTTTAGTGGGAGCTATTGGGAATAGGTGAACAGTTGGACTGGATGATCTTTTAGGTCTTTTCCAACCTTGGTGATTCTATGATTCTATGATTCTATATAAACTGCGTCCCTTCAGCACAATAAATGTTCATTTTAGTTTTCTCATATTACAGGTATATGACTAGAGATCTACATAAAATTCAAGGACAAAGAATAAATATTGTAGGCCTTTAAAAGATGTCAGCAAATATTAGCAAAAGTAGATCTTTTGAAGAAAACTACTATTAAAAATAAAAGCCTGTATGCTAATTTTTGTCTCCATTCTCTTCCACATTTCTGTTTCTATTCATCCTAATCCAGCTATAAATAGTTTGAGATACACCATCATGTCATCCCAATGCCTTACTTCTGCTGTCCCACAGAATAATCACAATTAGATTGGGATCACTAGGACTTCAACAGCTCATACAAGGTCTTAGAGCCTATACTCAGAAAAAAATGTTTGCCACTAATGACAACTTTCTCTTCCACACAAATTTATGCAACATTTTCAATAGCAGCATGGAGACCAAGGTTACAACACATGACTTATAAATTAGAATGGTACTGACTGACCAACAGAGACATGCAAATGATGTTTTTCATAAAAGTGATCTACATACAAGTGCAAAACAAAATAACGGAAGGATTAACAAGTGATTTAAAACAATGGTATCATTCAGATTTTCTCTTAAAGATGCTTACTTCACTGCTCAGTAGTGTATCACGTTATTGACAATGGTGACAGTTGGGCAAGTACCTTTATTGTATTTAACAGATTGGTTCCCCAATAAGCAACCTGAGGTCAGAAGTCTGTTTTTATATTCTACAAATGTGCAGCTGATCTCATGTTTAATTATTATCTATTTGGCCAAGCATACAGCACAAACAGCAGACATTAAATTGAAGCAAGTAAATTATGAGCAACAGCATTCTCTCAAATGTATTTATTCAAGCTATTCAGCAAATGTCTATGAATATTTAACATGTTTTTGAAATCTAATTTGTGGACAGTCTGGTAATCAAAAACAGAACAAAACAGAGCATACCATATTGCAGTTTGAGAACATTTGCAGGGGTAATCTTCTGGGGCTCTCGCCTGCTCTGGCGTGCTATAAACTCAGATACCTTCTCTCTTTCATGTTGAAGATTAATCTGATCTCTGACACTAACTGCTGCTTAAAACTTTTTGAGCTCATTATTTATCAGTTTAATCAGCAAAAGCAGTGCACCACTGGACTCTAGTCCCAAATCCCATGATCTTTTCTTTAACCCACTGCTAGCCTTTCTAAATGCTGTATGTCTATTTTGCATAATTTTCCGTACAGCTCAGCATGTACAGATGTTCTCACGTTGGCTTCAACACTACAGATGAATGCTGAATGGTGGACAAAGGATTACAGTATTTTTCAGAGCAGACTGCTAAGCATTGTCATTCTTTAACCTTCAGTCTCTTTTCATGCTTACTCATCAACATTTTAGAGCAGTAGGTCATAAAAAAGCTTCAAGCAGGAATAGTGCCTTAAGCTGTTTAATTGCAATTTTTAATGGGTCACTGTGTTTTTAAATTTGTCATGTGCAAAGACTAAAAAGTTAAAAAAATTCTTTAGAAGAAGTTATTTTTTCAGATTTAGCTACTGTTGAAAGACCTAGCTATTCAGTTGGATGAACAAAGTAGTTGAGGAGAAATGACAGCCAAATACACCTCAACTGGGGAAAACAGTGAATCTACAGCAAAGAGTGCAAGCAACTTGCTCTGGAATGCTTTCTCAGGTGAAGAAAATTTGCTGTTGTCCTAAGAAAAAGAGAACCTTGATACAGTCCTAACAAGAAATCAAGGTGCTTATATTCTGCTAAGTTGCTACTATGCATCTAAATTTATTTTCTAAAGTGAAGAATGGCATCTCTTGATGTTATTAGGCAAAATGTGTTTTTGTTCTTTTTTGTAGGAAGCCTTGAGAATTACTTTCATGAAAGCGCATCTTTCCACTTTATTAAGGCTTCAGATAAGGAAATTCTACTTCAGAACAAATTAAGTAGAATTATAGTTTTCATTTGTAAATTTCTCTTTTACAAATCCATTAACCAAGACAATGAAAGTGTTTTTCAGCTTTTAATTGATGCATACATTTATTAAAATATATTTCTGTGCATATCAATCTTTTTAAAATCACTCTCTGTTCCCACAGAAGTATTCACATAGGAAGTGTAACAAGGAAATTATAAGAAAGAAAAGAATTGGTGTGGTTTTTTTTTTCAGGTAAATTTTTCACCACTCAAAAGAGCAGGAGTTTGGCAAGTGTCCTCAATTTCTACATGTAATCACTGATATTCACAATTTTCTGTGCATATGGAAAAATATTTAATTATTTTTAACAGTTTTAAATTGTCTTCTCAGAAAGGGAAATGTTTTCTTTCCAAAACAATGATAAGTATTAACACTTTCTGAACGTCATAATATGCTATATCTCATACTCTTCATCAGTGATATCTGATTCATATTCTTCACACTATTTTTCCTCTTTCTGCAATAAAACTTGACAGGAATTCCAGCAGAAACAGTCTTATACTGTACTAAGTATATGGTAGCATTCCAAACTGAGAATGGGTATAACTCCACAGGAGAGGAGGCAATTTGGCATTCACAGATGGCTGAATCTTGAAAAACTTTGCACAGCTGACTGAATTCAAGGGCATCCTAACATATGCACATAAACAAATACATCATTTGTTTTTTTTTTAAAAAGGCATTTAGTAGCAATTATGGAGGTTTAATTAAAGAAGGTGTCACACAGCTGTGGTAAATCTCCCCCTGCTGGACACTCACTACATGACTGTCTGGACACTTCAAAATGACCCTCTTGGTGCTCTTTTGCATTTATTGAATTAAATAAGCTGCAGTTTTCAGAAGTCACTTATCTCTCTCCTTTTCTCTTGCTGCTTATTCCTCTCATCTAACAAATCTTATGAAAAATGTTTCTCTGAATACTGTGTACATTTTTTTGATTAATTGACATTAATATTAAAATTCTTTGTCTTATTCTTTGGAGAATTCCAAGTCTACAGTTCTCTTAATACAGGCAAAAAATGCCAAATTATTTCACAGGTTATTTTTTGTTCTGTTTTGTTTTGTTTTGTCAGTATGCTTCCCTAGTTTTCAAAATGAATGTAAAATAGATTTTCATTTATTTTCATCTATTTTTTCAAAAGTATACCACCATTAAGGAGAGAGAAATAAGAGGTGCTGCTCAGAGGTTAGTACTGGGGAACACACTGTTTAATATCTTCATTAATGATCTGATCAAGGGGACTGAATGCAGCCTCCATAAGTTTGCAGGTGACACCAAGCTGAGCGAATCTGCCCAAGGCCCTACAGAAGGATCTGAATAGACTTGATCAAAGGGATGAGGTGGGAAATCAGCATCTACTCCCAGGTAACACTTGTAGGACAAGAGAAAATGGCTTCAAGTTGTGCCAGGGTAGATGCAGGTTGGATATTAGGAAAAATTTAATCAGAAAGAATAGCAAGGCACTGAAAAAGGGTGCCCAGGGAGGTGGTGGAGTCACTGTCCCTGGAGATGTTCAAGAAATATATAGATGGGACACTTCAGGACAGGGTGATGATAGGTTGACATCTGGACTTAATGATCTTTGATGATTCTATGATTTAGCCTTGAACCTCATTATCATGAGCCTACTTCTCAAGTTAGTCCAGATCCCTCTGGATAGCATCCCTTTTTTCTGCTGTATCAATGTGGCGTTGTCTGTAAACTTACTGAGGATGCTTTTGATCCCACTGTGTCGTTAATATATATATTAAACAACAGTTCCAAGATGAACTGCTGAGGGACACTACTCATCACCAGCCTCCATGTGGACATAGAACCACTGATTGCAACTGGAGCTGCAGCCATCCAGCCAGTTCCTTTTTCACTAAGTTGTCTACCCTTCAAATTTATACCTCTTCAGTAATACAGTAACAGCTTAGAGTAACAGTAAGAAAGTGTCCAATAAAAGTGTATAAAAAGCAAACCTCAAAAAGAACATATTCACAGATTTAATTATCCTGCGATAAAGGCTCCATTTTCTAGTGAAAGTGCATAGAGATCCTTAACTCACTGGAAACTGTGAAAGATTTGTGCCAGAGAAAACAACAGAGAGTTACGCCTGATAATGATAGCTATGATGTTAGTGTCACTGCTTTTTCCACTGTTCATTAAAAGAACTCAGAAGAACCTTTAGACAACTTGAACTAGTCTGGTGTTTGACCAGCAGTATCTCAGGTGAGAACTGGCCATAACAACATTTCTGCTGAATGCTTTTTACCACTAGAGTTCAGTGCTGCTGTGCAGCAAAAGAAGATGATGACAGTGCCTTCTACTGGGATCCAAGTGCTATAGAGCAATAAAAGATGACAAAGAGGAAAATATTAGCTCACCTCTTCCAACAACTTGTAAGAGCTCACGAGAAGCACGATCTCTACCCAGACAGATACTGCTCTCTTGGCTTCTAACCCTTAAATGAGGGTGTAAAGGGGTAGACCTCAGCTTGACTTCTTCCAGTCACTCAGGAATAATTCTTGCATCTATGCACCATTGGTTAGTCATGCCTTCTCACCTAGTGCTCATGCACTGGTTCAGGCCATGTCCTGGCAATTCCATTGCAGATGCTTACCATGTTATAACTGATATGTTACAGTGCAAAGATAATACCATAGAAAACTAATATGCTGACTCGAATAACTACTGCATATAGTGCTGTATTTTGTCAGCAAGGGTCTTCTGCACAAGATTTTCAAAGTTTATCTTTGGAGATAAAAGCTATTGTTATTCATTATTTGGACTAATAGTTAAAATGTGGACCCAGTTTTGGTGTTGGCAGGTATCTTGATATAGCCCTCTGCAGTTTCTCTAGATTGGAGAACTTGCTTATGAGGCATCAGAAGATACAGAAGAATAGAAGGAATCACCTTTTACTGTAATCCCTCACAGTTATCTAAAGGTTTACCAGGATACTATTTTTCTTACTGTCAGAATTTGCCTGAGAGTACAACTGACTGAGTTAGTATATTCAGGCTAAAAATTTTAGGCATGATAATGTTTTTTAATTTGTACCACTTCCAATTTAATGCTGTAAGAGGTTTTGAGTTAAGAATAGAACAGTAATGCTCAAAAAAGAAAAAATGTGGCTTTAATGTTTCAATCTGCTAAAGATAAGAGACAAAATACAAGGAATTTTATATAGCTCATTTTACTTAATATCTAATACATACTAGTGCGTCTTCAATATCTGCAGGCCTGTTACAGTTCTTCCAGGAATGCAACATTTTCTTTTGTGAATAAGAATTTTTTCTGCCTACCATTAATATGCTCCCTCTTAATAGTAGTAGAACTTCTCAACATTGATTTTCTATGTTTCCTCATTAACTATGCCACCATCTGGCAATACTGGATGTATACTGGAAGCTGCCTATCTTAATTACAGGCACACCATGCTGTGCAGGCAATTCCTCTATAAAACTTTGCTCAGATGCATATTGGTGTCTTAACTTTAAAAATAAAAGAATATGGATGATTTTTTTGCTTGTTTGTTTTTCGACAGCCCTTTCTTTAAACTTTCCCAGGGCCAAGCGGATTAAAACAACATATTTTAGGAATCTGCAATAATATACATACTAAGGTATTTTTTTCTAATTTTCATCTAAAAAAATATCAAGCTTAGTATGATAAGGATTTTGTAAGGAATATTACAATACATGACAATTAAACTGTACATTTGTTAAAATTGTTTATTAGACAGAGTATTATGTTACATAACATAGTAAACCACCAAAATGCTGGAACATTTGATGGAAAGGAATAACTGCAATCATATACTTACACCACAGTGTCATCTGCATGGCTAGAAATTAAAAGGCACAAGTCATATACTTGTTTTTAAGTGATTCCAAGTAGCCATAAATTACCTGCCTAACTGCTTTGTTGAATCATTGCCAGAATTCTACATACAATCTCATAATTCTTCAAATTCTTCCTCTCAAAACAATTATCTCTTAAATGTTTGGAGAATATTTGGAAACTTCTTAACAATCTTGCTCTAATAGTTCCTTCTTTTCCTTGGTGAACTGGGGCTTTGAAAATAATTTCTTGTTCCATAGCAGAAATAGCCAAAAAAAATTAAAAAGTAATATAATTTTTTTAGACCTTTCTGTGTTAGAATACATTCTGCATTTTGATATTTTTGACTAATCACCCCTAGAGCAGTAAGATAAGTATCATAAAATCAGAATGATATTTATATAAATCTTAACTCTATTGTTCCCCTCTGAAACATTTGTGGATAATGATCAAATTGATCTGTTTAGTTTTAAAAAAGTCACAATTAAATATTACTTAAATATAATGAAGCTTTCTGTCTTTAATCTTTATAGCGAATGGGATATACAGCGAAATACTGAAGTCCTGCATTAATATTTTCCTCATTAGATGTGCACTTATGGATATGTAAAACACAGTTGCAAGCATTCAGCATGTCTGTGCTGTAGCAAATTTTATGAAAAATAGCAAAAGTAGCAATTTTTTATTGCATTGTTGATTACATTGTGGTAAAAGCTGCTGGAAAATTGTCAGTCATTCCCATTCCATATTGTGACATTGTCTAAATCTCTGCTAGGAAAAACAGGAAAAAAAAAGTAGGCTTCTGTTTTCTCCACTAGTAATCTCAAAATAAATTCAGTGGAGAACTTGTCTACGGATGCTGTGTACACGCCACAAACTCTTCATCAAAGGTAATAAAAATGTCTTTAATTAGGTCTTCACCTTTAGCAAAAACAGGTAAACACATTCATTCCATATCTCAGAGAATAATTTCTAACGGATCTTTAAAGCAGTGGCTTGTAACATCTTTGAGACCTTAAAACTGTTCAACGTTGGCAGCATGTTATTAGTCCTTACATATCAAAAATTGCTGCTATTTCTTTCCTGCTTTTATACTCAGACATTTCAAAAGGCTGAAGAACATATAACAATAATGCAAATAGTAAGATTTTAACACATTATGGTATTGTTAGCATTCTAATGTGTATGCTTCTATTTTGCTATTTTGGTGCAAAATGATGCAAAGAAAGGGTGTATACTCTGAAAGAAAACTGATGATGCTGAAATGAAGTTATGCATTTCTCAATTACACATTCTATGTAAGTATCTAAAACTTGGTAGTGAAAATGTGTGCATCTAATTCTTATTAATAAATGTCGGTAGATATATTTTCTTTGTGGATTCAAATGGTATGTATTTTTCTAGTACACTCTTTAGTCAGATTTTACTGACTGATCTGAAATGTTGCCTTCCTATAACTAAGACGGGGGGGGAGTCATTGCAGTATATTACCATTAACAACAATTCATTGAAGTATCTTTATGTGGCTACAGTTTATTGTACAAGTTAATGATAAAAAGACAGTATACAGGCATATTATTTTGCTAAAGATTCTGAGATCATCTCCATAAAGTATTATTGAGATATGAAAATATTGCCATAAGCTGTTTATTTTTCCACCTCGCAATATATTCCAGAGGCTGTCTGATATGTTTCTCAGACATTGAAGAAAAGTGCTCAAGGAACTGTTTGTGAGTATCTGTTATCAAATGCATCAAGAGATATCTGAGATATCGGTTTGTTACGTACAGTTACTTGGCAAGGTAACAGCTTTTAAACTGGCCTTCTTAGTGTGGATTTTGGCAGCAAAGTACCACCACATACTTTCCTTTTACTTTTACTCCTAACACCTCTAATTCAGGAAAAGTGGTAATAGAGACAGAAAATTAATAATGAGCTGTAAAATCAAAGCAGTAGAAAACGGATTTTAAAGGACGTTCTAAACAAATTGTTAATTGCAACTACCATTTGAATACTGAAATTTTAGTGCTTAGTGTCAGCAAAGTGCATTAGCTCATACAGTCCTCCACATTATTAGAACAGTAGTTTTTAGAGCACTACTAAGTTTTTCCCATATTCTTTAAGCCATTAAACTTTGTGCAATTAAGTCTTTCCTGATAGAGCTGCATTTCTGTTATTCTTTTCCACTTATTGTCTAAAGGGTTAAGGATGGTTGAAATACTAAGAACATTTGCTTCCTGAGAACTGCAACCAACTAAGCAGACTCAGAAAGACCTTCAAGCTATTGAAATTTGCCATGACTCAAATTCCAAGAGTTTGGGTATAAGAACATGTAAAATGGCAACAAGGTGTGAGAATCCTTCTTTGTTTGTTTTTTTTTTTTTGGCTCAAAGCTTGCTTCCTTAGGTATTTTGTTGAGGAGGCAAGTGATGGATGTCCTGTGGCAATCAACATTGCTGTGTGGACAATTTCACATCTTTGGAGCTGTTTGCCTTTGGAAGATAGTGCTCAGAACTGTTTACTGGCAGAAGATCTAGCCTGAGACCAAATAACTCCTGTTTGCTATGGAAGGCTGGGGGATGATACCATTGTATCCTGAGAAGGCAAGATACAAGTTGGTGCCTCCCTGCTTCCTCTTATCTGCTGGCAAGGCCAGAAAGATAAGAACAAAGGAAGTTCCTGCTGAGATCCCAGAGCCAGAAGCTGCCACCGCAAGGAGAACTGACTCAACCACCTTGGATTTGAGCTGTCACTCAAAGGAGAGCTGACTCAACCACTTTGGATTTGAGCTGTCACTGCAAAGACAGCTGACTCAACCACTTTGAAACTATTGAAAAGGTTCATCACCACCACAACCATCATCACCACGGTCGTCGTCATCCTTCGTCCTTCGTCGTCGTCGTTGTCAACAGGACAACTCTGCCTGACGACCCACCGCTACTGAAGATCAAAGACTGAACTACGAACCTTGCTGGATCCATGGTGGTGACTATGTCCCTCTTGCTGCCTATAAAGACTCCTTGCTTCTTCTTTCCTATCTTTTCTATCGCCCTCCTTCCCTTCCCCATTACCCTAATTCATAATAGTGTCCGTCCTCCCCTTCCCCATTTCCCTGATTAAGATTTGTAATAAACTGGTAGGACCAACATTTGAACCGTTGCTTCTTAATCTCACGCTGGGTATATAGATAATAAAAGAACCTCCTCTCCCTCCTATAAATTGGAGCGACACACAAGGTAAAGGATATGGGTTTATGGAAGACATTGGAAATCAACAGATAGTAGAATATCTGCAGGGCTGTTGGATATCAGGAAATACAAGCAGTGTGGAGCATCCACTCAGGATGCACTGAAGTATCGGTGGCAGATTCTGCAGATTCTGGTGCAGATTACTGTTCAAATTTAGTTTTTCTTTTTTAATAGCCTGTAGGACATATCCTTATCTCAATGCAAGAGCAATTTCACTGTATACATTCTGGATTTATAGCCATGTGTGAACAGTCAATACCTTTTCCTAATGCTTATGAATGCTTGCCTTCCTGTTAGTTATTGCTAGGGAACAGTGAACACTGAAGGACTGTGAAACCTAAGTATGCTGTATTAAATATCCTCTTCGCTCTTTCTATCACAAATATGTATTAAATTGTACTGCATTACTTAATGCATGACTTATGGGAAGCGCTCAGAATATTGTTGAAAGCTTTGTAAAACCACACATATAAGTAATCTATAATTGTAGAGTGATGATATGAATATGATGGATACTTTACTACAGTACACCAGACTATGCTGCTGAAGTGGTACATAATAAATGTTTTTGTCTGGGGAATAACAGCAGGCCTTCATATGTTTTTAATGATATTACATTTTACATTTTTGGAATGTAGTCATTTTAATACAGATATATATGTTCTTATAGTTAGTATTGGAAAAAAAATATCTGGAAGAAGAATGAGATATCTGCAGAGATTATAACTTCAATAGCTGAAATCACTTGCAGGAAGAGGATTTGCTTTATCTGCAGTACTGAGAACTTTCACCTTTCTTCTTAACTATTCAGGCAGTGCCTTCTAACCATACAGGGAGTACCAATCTACAATTCCAGCTTGACAAGTCAACTTTCTTATTTATTAAACATTGAAAATCAAAATATTTTCTATTAAAAGATGTTGTTCTGAAAAAAAAAAAGCATTGGAATGGTGGCCTACCAAAGTCACACAATGTCTTTTTGCCTCACTTGCCTGTGAGTTATATAACCAAGAAAGTTTAGCATTTAAAAACAGACCAGATTTTGCTTCTATTGAAATAATTGGCAACCAAATCTTGAACTACAAAGATCACACTGAAAGTAATACCTTCTATTTATTTCCATAGAAACTAAATCAAATACAAAAAACACAGTAACACTTTTTTATACAGAAAATTCTCACTTACAAAACACTATTTTTCAACTACTAGTCACTAACACTAGATATGCATTTTTATTGGCAAGCCACAAGAGCTTCAGTGTTGTACTAATAACAATCTATGAGCCAGTGGAAGTTACCAATTGTTTCATAGTTGCTATGATGATGTCCTTACTAGGAAAACATTGCCCAAGCAGTCCATTTTGCATCAATTCAAATAGATGGAAGTCAGAAAGCATCAAATCCAAGCTATGTAGTGAGTGTGATAAGACAATCCAGCCAAGATCAGCAATGTGCTTCACAGTCTTCAAGTTGCTATGAGGCCTGGCAGTAGTTTTCTGTGCATTGAAGCTGTTATTCAGCACTGTACTCAGTTCCCTGATTGTAATTCACTGGTTCACATGGATGAGCTGACCAAGATGCTCTTTATTTTGTGGTATGGCAGCAGTGCATGGTCATCTGGAATCTGACTTGTCTTTCACACTGCTGTTGTCACCATACCAACAACCTTTGTCTCTCATGTTATGGGCCAATACAATAAAATAGGAGGAGTTACTTTTGGAGCATCCTTCATAATTAGGAAGAATTACATTATTGCTTTTTTAGTTATCAAATATGGGATGAAGATGCTCTCTGAGAAAAAGTATTTTGTTCAGAAGTATCTTGAACTGGCAATCCCACAGATAAGTTGTTATATCTTATGTAGATCCCATTATTTTTTCTGACATTTAAGTTACCTGAAATAAAATGTTTATTTAATACTCAATCCTTGACTTCAGTAGAACGTCATGATTCCAGTGCTTTTTCAGTCAGTAATCCCTTACCACCCTCTACAAGCAGACCAACGTGTAGCCTGTCTTCAGGACATAGTTGCATTGAAAGTCAAAATGACCTGTTATTCCTCCTCTAACTCAGTTTGTATTGCTGAACATAACATCATACAGTATGGAAAATTCTTTTTGGCCAGACTTTTCCCAGCTTTTTACTCACTTCCTGACTGACTTTCTGGGTAGAGTGGGTGGAGATGGCAGAATGGGAAGGAAAAGTTAAAATTTTTACGTGAAGCAAGGATGTTCAGCAACAGCCAAACTACTGGTATGTTACCAACACTGAAGCATAAAGTCAAAATATAGCATGATATAGGTTGCTATGAAGAAAACTAATTTCATCCCAGCCTGACTCAAGTGTTTTAGATCCAACAGACTCGACTCAAAATAAAAAATCCTCTCCACGAATATATTTGTTTTCAGAGCTCATTTGGCTTTGGGTTTTGTATATTGACTGATTTCTTTTTATGGATATATCAACATTCTTTCCAAATAGGACGGATACAAAGTCATTGAAGCATATGTTTTGACCTGCTTTCAAATAAAATTAGTTCCAAGCTTGGAAAAGGCAATATACAAGATTTTTGTTTTACTGACAGTTGCTAAAAGGTACCCATGAAGATGAGGTTTCTGTAGAAACAAGGAGTGTTTCTAGATTTTGTGGAGTTTGAATCTAGTGAGTATGTTCCTCTTTGATTTGCTTTGTTTCATTTTTTATTCAGATGAATTATTCAAAATTATTTTAGAAAAAAAGTTATTCATGTAAAGTATTGGAATATCATTCTTGCTGAATATTTTCACTGAATATAGGCCAAACATAGACAGCTAGAACACAGACCCTACTCCTGTCCTACTTTCTTCATATGAAATGAATGAAAAATAGATAGTGTTTAGAGAACTTTGTTGAACACATTTTTTATTTGATTTGTTTTTTGATATAGAATAAATTACATTTCTAATCTGATTTTTTTTTTTTTCTCCTGGGACAACATGACTAACTAAATGTGCATGAGTTAAATCTCATTTTGTAGGTTCAAAAATGCAACTGAAATAAAACAACATGTTCCTTCTGCCCCACTAGCTAGGTTTTTGTTTCTTTTTTACAAAATCAAAGGAGTATTACAGGGAAATTGTGAAATATAGATAAAAAAATCTTTGGATATCTTATAGCTCAGGTTCTCATAATGCAAGCAGTATTAACTTCAAACTCAATTTCTCAAGTCTTTGCTGAGCTGCGTTTTAAAAGCTGCAAGTTTAGATCTTCAAAAGCCTTTGTGTATAACCATCTCCAGTGATTAAACAGTGAATAATTTTATTTACCATTACTGTGCATTTTTACTGTACTGACTCCTGTCTATAAACGATGATCTTGGGCTGCCTATCTATTTGCTGTTTATTATCCTTTGAAATGGGTATGCTAAAGCTCTCAAATTAGCATTATTTAACCATAAAGATAAATTAATATCAAGTTTGACTTTCAGTCATCTACTGAGTGCACAAGCACAGCATTAAATATCTATCATGATGCTAAGCAACTCCATAAAAATAACTGTGTGGGTTTCTACCAAATGTTGTATCAGCAACAATACTGAAATGAATAGAATGGAACTAACATTCTACTCTTGCCATTTATCCTCCTGCAAGAGAGACCAAGCAGATTTTTTAAAAGAGTATGGAAATAATTTTAAGATGTTTTTAGCCTCTTAGTAGTGTAAGCATAATCTTAACCAGTAACATATGGGAAAAGACGAATAATATTTTGTAGATTTATATACAGAACAATATTGTCATTAACATAAGACTGTGTTTGCCAGCCACCAGTACAGTCAAGATAATTCCCACATTTTTCCATCACTAAGCAAACAATTGTCATTAATAATTTTCAGTTGTGTAAGACACCCAAATATGTAAAACATACTAATGATTCTCTACAATTATCTTTTAATTATCCTTTCTTCAATCAAATATGATATGATACCTGTGAGACTGTCTTTGCGTATAGATCACATAAACTGCAAAATCCAGAGGAACTTGACAAAATTGCAAAGAGGTTTTTAAATCATACTCATTTTATTATGTTCAGGATTGAGCATATCTTGAGAGAAAATCCTTGTTAAAGTGGATTTCTTTTTGTTTTATTCAATGTGCCTAAAGCATAAGTAGTTTGTAGGGATTTTTATGGGAAGCACTGTAGGTGTATGGTATATATAGAAAATGTTAATTATATATATATAAATTCGCGACTTTGAAACATACTGTATTCTGGGAAGGGAGGGGGGAGATGCAAGAGAGGAAAGAAATAATAGCTGGAATACAGCAGTTATAATCACTTTAGTCTAGATTCTGCAAGTCAGTAATACCACATAATTTATTTTATGCAAGGAAAGAGCAACATGATTCTGTGATTCTTTAGCTATCTATCTCCAAAAATGTCAAGGCATACTAGAAGCCTACTATTCTTCGAAGGGTAGAACTCTTCCATGCTAAATAGATACGTTCACTGATTATGCACACTGGTACTTATGTGTCCAGATGAAAGTGGTTTAGTAAGTCTCGATTGCCTTCCACTCTTCTCCAAATTAAAACAAAACAAAGCAAACAAGCACAGATTTTTTTTAATCTATTACTGATTAATGTTCAAAGGTAAATGTATCTTCTGCAATGAACAATCTCCTAAAATCCAAATGTTGCCATATACTAATCTCTTGTTCATTTCTTGTTTTTTTTTTTAGAGGAGTTAAAATTTGCTCCTAATATCCTGCAAATGCATCTGCACAGAGCATTTCCTGTTATTTATAAAACAAACCTCTGCCACTGAATAAAAAAAGGAGAAAACAGTGAATATCTTCAGTGCTATTTTAGAAGCATTCCGAGTTTTTAAACTGGGAAATCAGCAGAATGTTGCAGTGAGTACAGTATTAACAATGTTTCCTAAAAGTAGACAGGGAAAGATGATTAAGTTATTCAAGGCTGACAAAGCTCATTTATATATTACTAAGAAAGTTAAAGGACGCTGGATCTCCTTTTTGAAATTAGAATAAGGAAATAGTAAATGTAGAAGACATTTCAAGATGTTATCTAAAGAAGTAATATAATATTTCTTCTTCATTTCCTATGGCAATTTTATTTCCAAATTAAATACAGCAGTACAGTCTTCCTCCTGTCCCGTCCTTAAAGTAGTAACTGTAAAGAATGCACTTCAAAAAGAGGGAGAACATCAATGGGAAAACTTACATATAGATGAAGCCTCTTCTTAGCTGGAGAAAATTACTAAATTACTGATTTATTCTCCTGATCATAACTCTTATTTTTTTCCTTCTAAATAGTTATGAGGAAATAAATTACTCATGTTTGTGTGCTATTTGAATTTCTTGTAAGCTGCTGACTTCAGTAGCACACTGAGTTATGTAGTCTACTTAAAAGTCATGTAAAGTTGTACTTATTTTCAGAGCATTTAATTCTTTTTCTGTTTCCTTGGATACTTGTTTACTGCAGAACTATAGTCTGGGAGAAAAAAAAGATACATTTATAACCCATCACTTATTTACAACCTTGTATTCTGCATTGTGTAAATCAGGTGTAGGGTGCTTTGGTATCTGCCATACTTTTAATATTTTTCAAAAAACTTTTAATCTCATTCCATGCAATATATACATAGCTTGCTCCAAAAGTAATGCATCCTATTTATTTCCGTGGAAACTATAACAAAGTCCGTAGTAACACTATTTGATAGAGCTAATTCCCACCATTCATTGATTGCTGTCACCACTGCTGAAACACACCATCCACTGCCTCACTGCTCGCATCCCCTGGCTGGTCTCCATGAACACTCAGCAAACATTGATGATTATCAGTGGGTGCATTTTTTTTTTGGTGTGGAGGAATTCAATGACAGCCCTTTGCTTCATCCACACTTCCATGTCAGACACCATTGTGTCAAATTTCTCCTCTGCTGCCATTTGTCACACAGCAAAGATACACAGCAGAATATTGGTGGGAAGGTTCAACCTGTACTGCCGTATCACTGACATCCACCTCTAACATTGTGAGACAATGCAAGAAAATAGGAGACATTGTTTTCGGAGAAGTCCTCATAGCTTGTATAGCACTAGGTTTGGATTTGTGATGAAAACAGTGTTGATAACACACAGATGTTTCAGGTGCGTGCTCTAAGTCAAGGACTTGTTAGAGTTTTGTGCTGCCATACCAGCGTGAAGGCTGTGAGTATACACAGACTGAACAAACTGATGCCATTTGACCAAAACTACATCTTATAGCATATGACATAATTCTCAACTCTGAAATTGGAGTGAAAAGAAGGAGAAGAGGGGAACCTTCAGAGTGATGGCATTTGCTTTCTCAAATAACTGTTATGTGTGATGAGCCTTGGTTTGCTGCAAATGGCTGAACATCTATCTGCTGATAAAAAGTAACAAATGAATCCCTGATTTTGCTTTGCCTCTGCATTCAGCTTTTTCTTTACGCGTTAAACTTCTCTTATTTTGACCCACAGGTTCCTTTTACCTTTCTGATTCTCTTCTCCATTCAGTCTGGGCAAAGAAAGCAAAACACTTTGTGGTGCTGTGCTGTCTGCTGAAGTTAAAACACAACATTGTTATACATCTTTATCTATCCAACTCCTATGTAAAAGTTCCAACTCAACAACTAAGTGAAGACATTATGAAGAGCTGCACCACACACTTGCATTTTTAGTTTTGTCTTGGACCTCTTACAAATATGTCAGCATTATGTGAGGAAATGCTGAAGCATTGAAGGCCCAACCATGAAAAATCAGATACAAGAGTCACATGAATGCTATTTCACTCTCAAGTCTTTAAGAAATCTACTGAGCCTACAGTGATTGTACAGTTCTGGATATTCTATTCAATAAGACGTTGGAAACTTTAACCCTGTAAATGATGCTCACTCTTGTTATATAATTGTATTCCCTATTTCTGTGTTTCCACCCATCTCTATATGTTTTCAAGTCTTGTTAAAATCACTGAAAAATACTGAAGCCAGAAGGCTGAGTTGTAAGCCAGAAGGTATTTTGGAAGAACTAACTTCCATCTTGGCTCATAGATGTTTCCCCTGTATGTGCTTTAAGTTCAGAAGCTGCCAAGAGATCAACAGCCTGAATATTCTGTCAGTAATCCCATCTCAGTTCAGTATCAGATGGTCACTTCAGCAGGCAATGAAGCCGCACTCAGATGTGTGTTATCACTAGGTGTATGCTATTTTCCCACACATAGCAATGACACAAACTCAGGTGTAAAACCTAGAAGGCAGATATGTAGCCTTCTATGCTGTGTTTCAGAAGAGAAAACAAAAGGACTTCAAAACTTTTCTGCGTAAATAGGTATAAATGTAAGCAGGGCTGGATTTTTAAGATAAACGTTGCATTTTTCATATGGTTTAATATTGTCTTAGCAGCTAGTTAATAAATTGTTGCATAACAACCTATGGAAATGATATGAATTCATCCAAAGAATTCTGAATATTCAAAGGAAATGTTTAATTAGGAAATAATTTAATACTTGATAAAAAAAGAAACATGACAAATTTACCACAAGAAAAAGAACTGTCATTAATCAGGTAAATTGGCTACCGTTTTTTTATTCTTCAGATCTCAGTGACAACAATATAGCTTTATAAGTATATTTATATGTATTCTAGAATCTAAACAGAAATTAACACGTGAACTTTTATCAGACTATTGCATCCATCAAAAGCATATTTCATTTATTTCACTTTATTTTATTTCTTTTCATTCTATTTTATTTTATTCTATTCTATTTTATGGTATTTATGAAATGACTAGTATGTTATCATATATTATTCCTCTTCTTCAACCCTAAGAATTTTGTTCATACAAGCAGAAAAATAACAATATTGAGACCATGTATTGCTAAGTTATTTACCAGTAGATTTTTTCTATTTTGTGTATCATAACATTTTCCTTGTAGAGAGGCCAATATTACATTGACTTAAGAGGTCTAAAATAAAGTATAACTAAGGACCATTTAAATCAGTTGACTGTCAATAGAGCAGAGGAGTTCCAGTCACTGGAGCTATTTAAGAACAGCTCTGACAAAACTGTCAGGAATGATTTTGTTAAAATTTATCTTGCCTTAGGGCAGAAGGAAGCTTGAAGTGATCCCTTGAGGTCCTTTCCAGCCTATTTTCTGTGATTCCTAGCACCTTCAGCAATGTTATTTTTTAGCACCGCAAAGTACACTCAAAGACATAATATGATCTATACTAAACATTCCCAACATTTTTTCCAAAGTCTTTCTAAGTTAGTTAGATTTTAATTTCTTAAAGCTACATGAAACAGATTCAAAGAATGTATGCACACTTGTATTTGTACTTATCAGCAGTTGCTGAAATTGAATATACTACTCTGTCTATATTTAGCTTCCCCTTTTTATTTTAGCCTGCTAAAGTACCCACAACAGATGAAACCAAATTTGCACTGATATAGGTTTTCTCCTGTCTGACTGTAATAGCACTCAAACTTGTGGTGAAGGTAAGGTGTGGCGTGAAGGTCACAAAGGAAGGAGGGAGGTGATACTGTGAGCTGATAGTCACCCTTCCTGGGATGGGCTGCACAGCTCCTGACATCAGAATCTCTCCACCTATTTGATCGTGTACTCTACACAGTACTTCCTGCTGTTTGGAGCTCCATTATTTCACAAAGCCAGTTTTCTCATAAAAACCCAAAATGCCATGTTATCCTCTTTTTTTTTTTTTTTTTTTTTTTTTTTGGAACAGAAAGGGGACAAGAAGCGGCTCAAACATTATTATTTTACTGTTTACATGAGTGTCCAAGCACAGTCTGCTCCTCAGTGACAGATTTCTAATCAGACACTTCAACAGCTTCATTTATTTTCTGCTTTATTCTGAATAACAATGACCTTCTCTTGATCTGTCTTACAGTATAGTAATACTTTTCAGTCCGAGCATTTCAGTCTCCCAGAAACATGTTTCTTTTGACTGAAATTTAGTCTCCCATCTAGTTATTTTTAATTCGTTCTTCTAACAATTACATTACATTATGAAACTCAAGCATGGCACTTAGTCACTCAGCTCCACTGACTTTTAATAAAAGGTGGGTGTGTAATTGCCCATAGTGCAACTGAAAATTGCCCTGAAGTCTTTGTAACATTTCTAATACGTACTCATTCTTATAGCAGTCTCACATACTGCCTTCTTGCAATAAGAATTAATTTGGAAGAGCAGTGATGAAGATAGTCCTAAATAAAAAGTACCTCAATTTTCCTTGCTTCTAAATGAAATATTTCTCAAGTTTCAAACTATAAACTATAAAATTGAAAACTGAAATTGCAAAAGGTGTGGCTTTCCTGCAATGTAAAGGTTGCTTTTTTGGAAGTCTTTTTGGAAGTTCTTTTTGGAAGTTCTGTATTTATCACAGTGAAAATATTTGAAAATAGTTTCAAAATCTAATGAATATTTAAAAAGACAACATATTTCATCATCTATTATTTGTTATTATCATTAATTGTTTATTAATTCTATTCTTCCTTTAATTTCCATCTCATCTTAAAAGATAATGTTTTAAGATATCATGTTTCTATTTGTTTTTACAAATTACAGGACTTGTTCTGTGATAAAAACTACGCTGCCTAATAGCAGAACTTCCTTAACAACATCACTTACGTTGTTTATTTCTCCAGTTTCTACAGACTTCTTGCTTTAGAATGTCTGCACCGTGGAGCACAGCATCCTAAGGTTGTTTTATGGCACCAATAATATAAGCATTAAAAGTTACTCCTATTGAAATTAAGTGTATGAAAAAAAATCCATTGATTAAGCAAATTCTTTAAACTAAATTTTTTTTTAAACATCATTTCTCATTGATGTAAGATGAAAACTTACTTCAGAATAAATAAATGTGAAAAATAAACAAACTTTAAACTTCACAGCATGCAAATTTAGTGGTAAATCTTAAGTATTAAAGTGTTTCTTGAAACTGTTAAACTACTATAAAGATGGAATTAACTGAAGTTCAGAATTTTGCAACAGATTATTTAATTCCATTGCTACAAAAACCAGCAAATGCTAATATGATTTTTATTAATATGATATCTAAATTATTGTTTTTAATTTATTTCTCACTAATTCTATTTTGTCCATATAATAAAAGTTCACACAATTGTATAGAGTTGTGATGTACAGTAAACCTACTTGTTTAACAGTGTATTGGTCCAAAATTATCTTGAGGGCGGATGTACATTTCATATGGCTTTGAAATTCACATGGCAGCATTCAGATGAATTTTCAGAGACATAGATGAGGTGTAGGGCTTGCCATATGTGCACATTCCATTGAAATCTTGACACTTTTTACGGTTTGCTTTCAGCTCAAATAACTACGATATTAAATGTAGTTTTATATTTTATCTTAGGGCTTCCTTTCCCTTTTTCATCCTCTGCTGCCTGTAGTTTTAAATGGTCTTATTTTTCCAAATGAATGGAAGCAGCAGTTTGACTAGGTGGAGCTCTTTTGAGAAATCTGAAAGTTGATGCCACAGATTCTTCATACTTTGTATATTGGTTAATCCTGCTTGAATGTGAAATTATTTTTCATTTCGTATAGCAATAGGTCAATGCAACACAGATGTTCTCTTCAGGAGACTGTGCTTGAGTTTTCTTTTCAAGGAAATACAGTGTTGTTTTCATCTTATAATTTCATCTCATTATTATTTTCAAAGGAAAAACCTTACTGGCCAATGTTACTTGGATTGTGATCTCTAGATGCTAATTCTCTCTATTCAGTTAAACATGTAAGTAGTGAGCTCATTAATACAAATGCACTGTTAGAAACAGGTGCTGATTTTCAAGTGCTCAGGGAGCCTGCTGGTTAGAAATATGCTAGCACAGTCTTAGAAAGGAAACAAATAATTTGACCTGAATATTCTGACCAATTTACTGCCTGACATGCCTGATGTCTGAGAAAGGTTTCTATTTCTGAGTAAGATTGATAACAAAATAGTATGAGCAGTACAAATAGTACGAAAACAAAATTTCTTCTGGAATGATTCCAGTTTCCTTGTATTTTGTCTGTCTAAGCTGACCCAAAAGCACTTTGCTGACTTATGATTTACCTCAAAATAACTGTAGGTGAGGATTTGGATTGATCTATCAAGTAATTTTGATATCAATGACTATAAGGTGCTACTAATACTCTAAGTGCTCTAGCAGGAGCAATACCAGCTTCATCATTTTTTTGCCTCTTATAGTAAACAACAAAGAATGGACTATCTTCCACACGGCAGAGTAGGTGCTTCAGAGATACTTATCACCCATAGCAGGAGCACATTAAATATTGTTTTATCTGACAGCACTGACAGTAAAAATAGTGTTTACTGTATTACTTTCCTCTGATTTAGGAGAGGATCATGAGCTTTGGACAACATAACTGCGAAAATATGGCTATGAAAGCAAAGATACTAATCTGCAACAGAACAGAAATAGTGAGACTAATCAATTTAACTAAATGGTAATTTTCCACTATTATTTACCTAACTTTGCAACGAAAAAATCGTGTTGGTTTCAGTTACGCTAAATGACAAGAGTTCAAAATGTTTCCTTGCATGTTTTCAGCTTGTACTCCTTGATGAGAATAATGGTAAGATGAACAAAACAAATCATTTAATGAGATAGTTGTTTACAATACATGACATGGTGAGTTCTTGAATATCAGGATGCACTAAATTGCACTAGTCCTTTCTTGGCTTCCATACAAGCATCAGTCTGAGAAACTTTGACCTCTCAATAGATTACATTTTTGCATGCAGTCACAGCTGTGGGGAATTGAGAGTTGGAGGAAAGTATTGTTTTAGTCTCTTGAGAAGTCAGTGGCTTTCCAGGAGGATCACATGGAAATTTACTTTCATTAAACTAGTATGATTTTGCTGACACGTGGGAATTTGTATTACCAATTTGGAAGAACAGTGGTTGAGAGGCGGCGCCAGAAGTTTCTTACACTGGAATATTTCTTGGGTAGTAAATTTAACCGTATAAAGATTTTGATATCCTTATGTTGGGGCTATCAGGTACCATTTTGTCCTGAGTAATGTATTGTATTTAGTGGCTAGAACTTGGTTTTAATCTCTCTCTCTTTAAAAGATAATGTAATGTGTTATCTGTATAGACAAACTCAGTCTAGCACTAGCATACCACAACTCTGTTTCCTTTTTCAGAATTTTATGAATTCCAAAATCTTGCAGTGTAGAACTCCACTTTTTAAAGAGTCATGGTTCATTTGTTTCCTCAAAGCACCTGTAGTAAATGGAATCTTTTCTCACTGCAACTGGCATATTGAGTACCATTCAGCACTCTGGCACCCTTTCTTTTAGAATTTATTTTGACTCTTAAACTAATAAAAGCAGATGGAAACATGCTGGATAATGATTATGTATTATGAATAGCTGCAAAGATCAATGAGATCTTGTGAAAAATTTGTTTAGCAGGGCCACCTATTTATTTATTTATTTGTTTACTAAAACTTGAAAAAAAAAAAAACCTGTCTTTTGATCAAAACCCTTTGAAGATTTGAAAAAATAGTTAACAAACACAAAATAAAAAGGAATCGTTCTATCAATTAAAGACATTTGATGGAACTTTATTAGTTAATCTGTATCTTTTCTGCTTTTGCATATTTCCATGTATTGATTATTGTTTTTTCAATGATTTTTTTTTTTTCTGCCAAATGATTCATAATAGTTTTAAAGAACATTATTTTTCATGTGAATTTTTTGGAGGCCAGGGACTCAATGAATCGTAAGGAAGTATAGAAGTATCTTCTTGCTTTGAGATGTATTTATTTTGTAACAAATCAAATAATCATGTTATAGGTTAGCAGACCAGTGACACACAAAAATACTGTGGATATTTATTGTTCTCAGCAATCCGTATTTCAAAGGTAGAACTTTTACATCTGCTTTACTTTTTGCCCTACATTTGAATCCCAAACATACATATTAATAGTGACCTCAGGAGATTTTCATCTTGCTGAAAGCCAGAAGATTCTTGTTAATAGTATGTAATGATTCAGAATTATCTACCAACTCACCTAAGCAACACCTTACTCCTAAATGGGCAGCCTCTATAAAGGACGACACCCTTATCTGGTTTAACAAAATCTAGGAGTTCACTTTTAGTTAGAGCTGACAAAAGCTTCATACAATGAGAGACACTGGGAACATAAATACAGCTTCTTGAGCATAACAAAGACATCAGTTCTTTTCTTTAAACGTTAGGAGACCTCAGGATAACAATAGAATGTGAAAGAATGTTAATGTGGTCTAAAAGCTGGAATTCTCTGAAGTCTTTATCTGTGGCATGAACAAGGTTTTAGTAAAAATAAATGTCCGGAGCTGGTACAATAGTAAAAAAGAGCACACCTAAAATCAACTGAAGAAATACTAGAAAAAGTCTTGATAATGTGACCTTTTCCTTAAATAAGATTCGTTTGCTGAAGATTTTAGAAAAATAATGGAAAGAAATCAGTACACATCTGTAGTTAGTAATAAACAACTGTGCTACTTCTTCAGAATTGTTTGTAAAAATACTGTTTGTAAAATAAAGGAACAAATGTATTTATTTTGGATGGGAATTTTCATTCACCTTTTTCACCAAGACCTTGGATTTTCACTGTATATATGCAAAGTGACACTTTCTATGTTTTTGTAGTTGTTTATTGCTAACAGTTCTGTATCTGGACGTATAAACACGGCTCTTGAAAGCCAGCTGGAGCTTACTCCACCTGGGTAGGTGGTTGGACCAGGTGATCTCAAAAAATGCCTTCCAACCTCTGCAATTCTGTAAACACATAAAAGAAAGTAGTGAAAAAGGATCAGGGAGTTAATGAACTAACCTTCAAACTCAGGAGTATTGGTATAGATGTGATCTAAAAAGAGGATGCCGTTGATGCTGCCTGGTTACTTGTGCAGTTGCTCACACAATAAAAAGCACTATACTCATTCAGGTGGAAGATGAGCATGTGATATTCTGCCTCATAGAATATAAGTAGAATGGATTTGTCAACATCTGAAGCTTTTTTGGAGAGCTCTTTGTGTGTTAATATGAAAGCTCAAGAAGATGGCATGGCAGAGACTCACTTCTGCCAGTGGACAGATTGCTCTCTACTTCTGCGTACAGATGTCCAATGCTTTCTAGATACAAGCAGTTAGCTGAAGAGCAACTGAACCATATTTATTACCCACAAGAGTAACACAAAGCAGTATGGAAGAAATGTCTTGTGGAGACTGCTATATTAGTGACCTCAGACAAATTTGTACTGTGATAGCTATCTTAAGTTCCAGGTAATTGAACTCAGTTCTGGTTCTAAATGCAAAGACAGAAATTTGAGATAAGTCTTTTTGATTAGTGCTGCAAGATATTCTTGTTGGAATAGAATTTAACAAAATCAATGTGCACGGCATTAGAAAATAATGTGATTTAAAAAGTAGATGCAATGATGAAACTCAAAGATATCTGATTTGCATTCAAACATGGTTATCATGATGAAACATTAGATCTAATGCATGCTTCCAATCACAGCACATGGATAGAATATGTAATTCAATAAATCAGGACACAGAGACCAGGAGAACCCCTTGATTACCGACACCAATTCTCGGTAATGGCAAACAACTATAAAATATATATCAAGTTTAGAAGGGTCCTTTGTAGTTTACTAAATGTTTTTTTCTTCAAATATGTCTCTTACTCATCTGTATTGTTCATGAATTGGAATAGCTAGTTTACTACCTGCACTGAAGAAGTGATGGAGAATGTTTTTGGCATTCTCTGTAAAGGACCTTTGCTTTTGGAATCCTTTTCTGAAGAAAAGTAGAAGCTATTATCTGAATACAGTTTGAAACATTCTTTTATTCAGCCATCAAAGACAGAACTATTTAGCAGATGGATATAGTAATCATAATTAGAGTTACTCTTTGGAGAAAGCAGACTGTCCTGGTCTGTGAGTCAATTATTCTATCTCCAATTATTCTACACCTCAGGTGAAGACTGAGGATTCAGAAATCAATTCCTCATCTAAGATTACTTAAATTCAGATTATTTTATAAGGCTCCATTAAAATCCTTTAAGGTTAGTTGATATTATATTTTTACGTATTGTTGTGTTCCTTCTGTGCCAACATATATAATATTCTGTTTTATTCCAGTTATAGATATGATTCACAGCATTGAAAGAACCCTATTTTGTAATGTGTGGAAAAAGAATATTCAGAATTTCTGACAAAATGAAAGGGAAAAAAAACTACATTGTTATGTATTGGATTCTGTGGAAACTTAGGAAACTTTAAGAACCAGAGCTAGAATATGAGTTTATCATGCCAGAATAAAGGCGCATCACAAAAATTCTCATGATATGATTGTAGGGTACGTACACATAAATTAATATAGATCTGTATCTGGTGAATAAGTCAATAAGTCTTCCCTGGGGAAAGTCCAGAAAATAAAGAATTCAGTCTGAATCAATATTTACAAGTACACAATACTGAACTGAAGGAAAGCAAGTGCCTGTCTGCAATTAGTAATACACACAAACAAGCAGTTAAAAAGTGCTTCTCATTAATTTGCATGTCTTGATCCCCCTGTTGTAGTTCTCCCTCTAACTTGGCAAGATAGCACAATCTCTTGCCAACCTGTTCTTTTTCTTCTCAATTTTAGCCCTTTATCTGGTGGCTGTGGCCTACCTAGGACTTTACCTTATAAATATATTTGATGCATACATTTAGATTTGACAAATCTTTGCAGAACCTCCATATTGACAACTCTGGTTTTCACACTGAGGCCCTTTTAATCAAGAATAAATTCAATTATTTTTTTTTCCTGTGAGTAAATATTTAGTTTCCAAGTGGGAATGCAATTCCCTCTGTGCATGTATACATACATATATCTGATTCTGCGTTATTTATATGCCAGACGTGCTTGTGCATTTTGGGAGAGTAATCAGCTGTCTTGTACAACTATTTCTGTGAATGTGATGGAAAGCCAAAGAACTAACCACTCAGTTCCCCCCTTAATACATCATATATCATTCTAAAATTGTCAAAAGATGTCACTATAGAAGGAGAGTTGGAAAAGGGCTCTTCATCTTCAAACAAGAGGAAGCAGGCTGGATTTTAACTGAGTTATCCTGAATTTCCAAAGAGAAATTTTGTGTTTCCTTCTGTTCATGGTGAAAGTTGCATCTAGTTATTAAGCACTCAGAGTAATTTCTTTATCTTTTAAAGAGAATTCAATTCAAACTTTTTGTGAATAAAAGACATTAGCTATTAATGCAATGAGTCATCAGTATTTGACACCCTACTTAGAATGACCATTAACTACTACAGTCTACAAAAATTATTCTTCATGCTCTCACTGTCTGCTAGATTGCCATATGGTCACGCTTGTTTTTCTTCAAATAATTTTTATATAAACAGCTGGTGAGCTGTTTTCATTGTAACATGGCACATATTTTCAAAGACAGTTAGAAAGGACTGATATAACACTATTTTCTTTAATGCTTTTCCTGTTACAGTTATAAGGAAACTCATATGTACTATTCAAAAACTCCAAGCTTGTTCTGTGTTTTGGATGGTTTGGTCCACCTCTTTAGCTGCATGGATTCCCAAGCCAGAATGAGAACCCCAGAGAGAAGAAAGAGCTCTGAGAAAGGTGATGAATTTTGTTCTTAGGACATGACACAGAATCAAATGGACCTTCTGCTCAATAGGTAAGTGTTTGCAAGTTCAGAGCATAAGGGGAGCTGATGATGCCAACTGCTTACTTAACATGTTCCAATTTTTCTGTTGCAGCAGGTTGTTGTAACAGTTCATTGTAATTATTTTTCGCCATAAAACTTAATTTATTTGCTAATCTGTTGGCTTCTTTTCTTTCCAAGTAAATTATAACATATTTGCTATGTCTTCTTTTTGAAATTGTGCAGCAATACTGCTATAACATAGAAATAACAATTATGTCATAGACTGTTTTATTTTGTTAAAATTGCCTTCTTGTAACTCTGTAACTGCTTCAATCTGCTGCTCAAATTCTATAGTTTAATTTACATTTCTACAACATAGGCAATCAATTTTCTGTTACACTGTAACAGACATGAAAAATTTTGCAAACAAGAGGTTAAAGTACTGGTAAACAGTTTACTACGACTACAATAATACTGAAGAAAAATTTAACTTATATATTTTGTAAGGAATGCAAGTTGTAATAAATGACTGTTGAGGGAATTAGCAAACAGAAGCAAGCTAAAAGAATCTCTTAAATATTTTTAGACCAGATCTGATTTGAAACCCTAAAAAGTAGTTTATTTGAAAAATAATACATATTTAACATTTGACCAACTTCTTTATTTACAAGAGGCATTATTTGTCAACATTTAAGACAATTTGTTATGTCTTAGTGAAAGCAGAATTATGCCTGAGTAAGGAGGAGATGCGAGGAAAGTACTCTTTAGCTTTAGTTTTCAGCCAGGAATTATGCAGTTAGAATTATTTCTTTAAATATCTTTACTCTTACAAGCTTGTAAATGTGCACCTTTTAAAGAACATACAATTACTTCAATTACTTTGGCACAGCAGTCAGATTGATTAAATCACTTCCCTCTAAATCATCACCTAAATATTCCTCTGGGGCATAAAAAAGAGGGCATAAAACCTCCACATGTTATCGGATCATTTAATTCCAGCATCAAAAGTAAAATGGTCAGTTATTGAACTGCAAAATCTGAAGTCAAAGCAAAGATTAAACCTCTGATCACTGAACTCATGTGCCTTAATTTTGCGTTAGTAAGCAGTGAAATTATTACTAACATGGTTTGAAGAGAACTTTGATTTTGAATAGGAACAAATACACTTACCAATAACAAGAGAAATAGAAGTGTTCTTAATATATTCAAGACATTTTTAATTTTGGTAGTGCAATGTCAGAAAGGAAAAGTAAAAATATGCTCATGCAAACCCGTATATATATACTTCTCTTGCTTTATATGTTAGATACTGATCATATACCAAAGGATTTCTCATTGTTTTGTCCATAAGTATTTTTAATTACCACAATTATCAATTTTAAAATTTTGATAGTTTTAATGCCCTATAGCATTAGAACTAAATTAATACATTTAAATACATTTAAATGTATATTTTAACAAATATCAAGAAAACAAGTTACAGAAGTGTTTAATGATCTTATTTAAAAGGAGGAAAAGATTTTTTTTTTTTTTTATTTCTTTGTCTCCCTACCATTTAAATTTAAAATCTTTCTGCTATTACAAAAAAAATTCAGATTTGGGTTGTTTTCATCAGAAATACTTCAATCTGTACTAGTTTTATTTGTACTGTGTATTTTGGTAGTTGAAATACAATCAAGCGTTAATTATGTTATTATACAAATTGAAGTTCTATTAGCTTATTAGTCCAAAGCTGGTTTTCTACAATCTAACCAAGATAAGTTTCAAATTTACTTATATTAACAAGGTTATATCACACTATTTTTCATACATTAAATACAAATTTGTTTTACATAATATAATGAAAATCACTGGATGTTCAAAGCTTTGCAGAAATTAAGATGTGTCAAGGTAATTGAAGTAACAGCATAGAAAGAATCTTGAATTAACTGTGAATGATGTGGCACTTAGTTTTACATACATTCCAACTAAGGTTTTTTTTTTCTACAATGCTGTATTGCACTACAACAAAGTGTCATTTGCAATTCTATACGGTTACAGACAAATGCTCCCCCGATAAGTCTCCAGCCCCAGTGTTGTTCAACTGTCCCTGGAGGTGTGAAAGAGATGTTTAGATGTTTTACTAAGGAAAATGGTTTAGTGGGGAAATACTGATTGTAGATGGATGATTGAACTAGATGATCTTGGACGTCATATCCAACCTTGATGATTCTATGATTCTACTGAAGATGGATAACTCTTGGGATAATAAGAAGCGTTATAATAATCCAGTTAATTCCAGTTTTCTTTTGTTGATGATCTGTGTGTCTTCACTGTCTTTTAACATAGAATTATAGAAACATTTAAGTTGGAAAAGACCTACAGGATCATTAAATCCCACTGTCAACCTGGCCTGCTGAGTCACATCGTTCAGACATGTGCCTTAGGGCTACATCTACATATCTCTTAAATACCTCCATTATTGCCCTGGTCATCCTATTTCAATACTTTACCACATTCTCTGTGAAGAAATACTTCCTGATGTCCAATCTAAACCTTCTCTGTGCAACTTGAAGCCATTTTCTCATGTTCTATCACTTATCATCTGAGAAAAGAGACCAACTCCCTCCTTGCTTCAATCTCCCTTTAGAAAGATGAGTTCTCCCCTCAGCTTCCTTTTTTCCATACTGAACAACCTCAGTTCAGTTATGAGTCATTCCTAATGCTTGTTTTCTAGTCTTTTCACCAGTTTTCTTGCTCTTCTTTACACATGCTTGAGCAACTCAATAATCTTCTTGTAGTGAGGGGCTCAAAACAAACCAATATTCATGGCATGTTCACACCAGTTCAGCTTACAAAGGCCTAATTGCCATTGGCCTTATTTGCCACCTGGGCACACTACTGGCTCATGTTCAGCTGGCTGCCAGCACAGAGACCCACATATTTTGCCACCATGCACCTTTCCAGTCACTCTTCCCCAGGCCTATACCACTACATGGGCTTGTTAAGACTGATGCACAGAACCTGGTGCTTAGCATTGTTGAATGTCATGAAACTGAATGTGGCCAATTGATTCAGCCTATCCATCCAGCCTATCCTCTACAGAGCCTCCTCAAGAATATCAGCAATTCTTTCTACCATTATATCATCTCCCAGCTGCTAATGGGACAGAATAAGGATAGAAATTGTACTAAGCAGCCACTGAAGCACAAGAGCACTTCAGCAGCTGCTGATCACAGGCTCTATCCTGGTACTCTGTATAACATAGATGCTAGGTTCATGCATCTTATTTTGTTACAGTAAATTCAGTAAATAGCTCAGTAAATAGCTCAGTGCAATTAGTTAGTCTTGGCTATTTTGCAGTGCTTATTGATTCAGTAAGACGTCTTCATGGGTTTTGATCCATCTCCCTCTCAGGTTGGCAGAAAATACTGGAGACTTGGAAGACATCACATCTGATCTACAGAGGAGTACTCTGCTGTAAACCACGGAGTTATGAGTGTATGATCAACAATTAAGTCACTTACGGCTTTCCAAACTGATACAATTTTGGATAATTAAAGATTAAGAGGTAAGGAAAGCAATTTTCAGCCAAGTTTACATGTAGGGGAGGAAACTGGATGAATAGAATTTAACCATAAAGGAAACAACATCAAAAGTACTATAATTAGAATTATGCAAATTTTTTATAGTCTTGAAAAGAAAACATCTCCTTTAGTGGTGGGGAAGAGATGGCTAGTATGGAGATTCCTTAATTGTTGTGAGGAAAATCTTGACTTGGAAATGCGAATCCGGAAGAAATGGTTTAGTCCCACAAGGTGTCAAAACTGGTGCAAAAAAGAAAAGAATGTCTAGACGAGGTTACATGTACAGATCCTTCTCACTTTGTCAAAGTCACAATAGTGTTTGTATTGCCGAATTTGCAGAGTGACTGTTGTTGTAGCTTTCAAAAATCTTTAAAAATTTTCATCTCCTTGCTTCACATGTAAGATGCGAGTTTGCAGAAACAGACTACAAGCTATGTGTGAAACTTCAGGATTTGGCTGAAAACGACATGAGGCTGCTAGTGGCAATCTTTGCAGGCCTAGAGGAGGAGTTATCTCAGTGTCTCTCTGCCATTAAGAGGAGTTAATAAATCAATGCCTATAATCTGTGCCCATGAAATTGAAAAAGGAAGCAAGCTCAGACCCAGGAAAGGTTGTGAAAACCTTGTGAAAAGCTGGAATATTAGGTACCACAAATAAATTTGATAATGCTCCGGAAAAAAGAGGAGGAGTAAAAGGAGAAGGAAGAGAAGGAGTTGGAAGAGCATGTCAGTACTTTAACTTGCATCTTGTATTATATTTCTGACCAATAAATTAATATTTAAAAGGCAAATCACTGGAAAAAAAAGATAAATGGGCAGGAATAAGCCTCTTACTACCCATCCTGACTTCTCTGAGAAGCAGACCTTATTGTCCTCGCATTTGAAATGTAAACCAGATAAAACAGTGTCAACAAAATCTGCAAACTATTACATTCCATGAACACATTTTAAACAAGTTTGTATTTGAGAGTGTTAAGAATGAAAAAAGAGTAATTTAAATAGGGTTTTTTTCTCCTTTGCTTTGTCATGAACATTGTCTCTTTCCCTTTATCCTGATTAACATAGTCAGTTTCTTGACTTTTTTTTAATCCATCATCAAGTTTTGCTCTGACTAACACGAGCTTAACCAACAGAGATAGGATTTTAAATGTTATTTATATCCTCTTCTACTATTATGAATTCTTTTGTAGTACAGCTGGTAAGACTAAAAGGAAAGGAAGAAAAGAGAATGTATTCTTAACGAAAAAGATAACTTATAAATTTTTCCACAGACTCATCATCAAAGTACACCTCAAACCCCAGCCCCCCCTCTGATTTCCTGTCCATACAGCCTCAGTGAGACAGCTTTGTCATCTTCTGTTTATGTCTAAACTTCTTTCAGAATGGTTCTTCCTGTATGTCTGAATCTGAAAGATGAGAAAAAGTCATTTACTGCATTCAGAGGACTTCATATTTTGAAGGTTTATTGCTAAAGCCAGGTTCAATTTCCCACACAACAACATATTTAATAAAGGAAAAGATTATAAAAATTCAGAACAAATTATGATTATTGAATTACTTCCAAAAGTTAAGAACCCTTCAGAATTTTAAAAAACTTGGCAGTTTCTACATCTGGGACTTAAACTACAAGACATTTTAAATCAACAAAATGTTTAAAATTTTTTACACTAGTGGAAATCTTTGCAGTGCTATTTTTGTAATGCAAGATGGACAATGCAGGGAAATATTTTAAATACAGAAAGAAAATTCGGTATATGCTATTAAACTTATAATAGCATTAAAGAGAACATCCCATGGTAGCCCAAAATCAAAGTATGCTTGCTTGTATTGGAAATACAAAGAAGGTGCATTAATGTCTTGTTTTATACCTAAGTTTTTGTTCTTCTTGGCCTGTTATACTCAACACTAAACCAGCACTAGAAGGCAATTCATTTGCAGTCAATACATTTGATTGAAATCCCACTCATGCACTATGAAAATAGAAACTGCAACTTTTGTTTCTTTAATGATATTTAAAATTTTGTTTTTTCTCAAAAAAGATATCGAAAGTTTCCAGTAATCTTAGATGATAACGAGTGGGATAAAGAATAAAAAATCATAGGGGAAAAGTAATAGCTTTAGAAGAAAGGTACTCTCTATGAGACTACCAATCATCAAAAAATTCTGGGTTTTTTGTTAGTAATGGCGACATTTTTTGCCTCTTTTCCTTTAACACTTTCTCCGTGCAAAAAAATCTACTCAGCCCTCTTGAATGTAAATGATAAACATTGTCTGTTTCTGGTGGAACGCAGTGCCCTTCTTAAATCTGATGCCAAACATTGTTATCATATCTCTGAAATTTCAAATCTTGGCAGGAGGACTTCTTTGCAGTTTTGTATAATTCATGATTTCATGCTCTCCTCTACGTATGCACAGGTTGCTCTGAAAGTAGTACCTCTAGTTTATTTCCATGGAAAGTACAACAGATACAAAGCATAACAGTGCTATTTGATAGAGCAAATTTTTGGCTACAGAACATTATTTTTGCAACACCGTCACCATACTTAGCTATGCATTTTCACTAGCTGTGAATAAGAGCTTGCATGCTTGCTTGTAAGTTTGCACCAGTGGAGGTTATCCACTGTTTTGCAGCTATTATAATGGTGTCTTTGCTAGGGGATGTTGCTGACACAGTCCATCTTTCATAGGTATGAACAGAGGTAAGTCAAAATGTGACAAATCTGAACAGTAGTGGTGTAGTAGGTTGTGGTATGACAGTCCAGCCAAGCCTGACAATATGTTTAGTGTTCTTCAAGCAGGTATGGGGCTGGTGTTATTGTGTTGCAAGAGAGAGGTTATCTTCCTTGTCTACGCCTGTAAGTTCAAACCTTCAGCTTATTGAGCACTTACTGCTGATGTAGTGGTCAGAGCTGAAGGCTTGTCTGGGTTCCAAGAAATCCAGAATTTTATCATAATGCATTATGAAAAAAAAAAAAAAAAAAAAAAAAAAAAGCAAAAAAGCACATCACTTTATCTGCTGCATCTCAAACTTTTTCTTTGGTGGATAATTCACATGTCATCACTCCATGGACTAGTAATTTGACTCTGGTAATGATGTAATCCAGGAAACTGTCATCTTCAACCCTGATGTACTTGCATACAGTATTATTTCTGTTCCTCTGTGAACATTCATTGTGCTACTCCAATATTACCACCATAGTTCCCAACACATTGAAACTGAACTTCAGTTACATACATAGTTTCTTGTTTGCAATCCATAGATTCACACAGATGAGCTGATTGACAGATTGTCCCTCTGCTGCCATCTGTTGCACAGCAACAAAATATAATGGAATATTGGTAGGAAGTCTCAACCTCTATTGCTATGCCACCAACATCCGCTTCTGACTTCTTGGGCAAACATAAAAAATGAGAGGCATTACTTTCAGAGCACCCCAGTTAACTGAATGAAGGCCACAATGGATCACACAGTCTGAAATAAAGCTGCTAACTTTATCAGTCAGAATATAAAAAGGAGTAGTATGTTTCAAAAGACCATTGATTTCAGATGTGTTCTCTGTCTTCCGAGATAGCCTACTTAACAGTAGGAACTTTGGTGGCTGTTTTTGACAGAATAATTCAATGACTATTTTAGATTTGAGACAAGATTTCAGATTTTATTAATCTTCAGGAAATGAGCTCCTATCTTTGTCATCTCTGAAAGCTAATCAAGCCATCAAGTCTTTCTTCTCAGGTAGCGTTCCTCCTCTCCTAATGAAGCTGAGCAAATATGCAAGAAATTTCAAACACACAGAAGATCATTTGCCTATCCCAGATGTTAATATAATTACCTTGTTTACTGACTACTGCAGTTCCAGAGCTCAGCAATTGTATCTATTTTAGATACACGGTCTTAAAAAAATCTCTCTTACACTAGAATTGAATTTAAACGTAAACAGAATTAGGCGATTCTGGAAAGTGAGGAGAACTATTTGGTAGGAGAAAATTGGTTTTATGAATGCAGTTTCCCAGTTCAGGAAGAAGTAGGATACAGCAGTTCCCTCTATTAAATCTTCTTAACTTGTCTGAGTCTCATTATCTAGAAATTAATAGTCAATTTGCTAAAAAAGAATATGAATTACTTACATGCTTAAGCAGTTGCATAGCCTGCATTATATTTGTCTACTTCAGTTTTTCTATTGAAATGTTGAGAAAGGGTGAATGAAAATTTTACTTTTTATGATTTCTTTTTACAGCAACTTTCATCAATTTTTTCCTTAATAAAGTAAGTTTTATTTTTATTAAGGTTAATCTAAGATTTTTTTATTGCTTTTTTAAAGTTTAAATTTTTTAAATGTATTTTATTTAAATTTAATATGCAGTTGAAAGGTAGGTGTTGGGGTTTTTTTACTGTTATTCCTACACATTCTACATACTGTGTTGATTTCAAATACTTGACTGTGAATGTTCATATGGTGAATAGTAAATCATTTTCTTATCTTCAATTTTCCATTCTGAAACAACTCTGTGAATCATTCTCTGTTGAATAGAAAGGAAATCAATGGAATCAAGCATAAATTTAACTATTTATGTGATAAAGTGAGTTTATTGAAAGTCATTTATGATTGTTTCACAGCAGTGAATAGACCTGCTTTCTCAGAGAATATATCATCTGGATCAAAATAACTGAACGTTAAAAAAAAAATAAAAGCAGAATTATACACATCTTGTGAAGCCATATTGCATCCAAGTGCCAGTCTGACTATGAATGTGGAGATGGATAAAACTGGAGAACTTCAGGTTTGATCCCTGCTGTTCACTATGAAGTCCTGCCATCTGCTCTGCAAATATTGGAATGAAGTGAATAAGACTCTTTGTGGATGTACAGAGATGAAGCTGACTGTGCAGGAGAAGCACAGGGAGTTGTGGCACAACTCTGTGACACAATATGTGCCAAAATCCTAACACCACTGAAAATCAAGCCACAGATTTGATGGCTGGAACAACTTCAGAGCAGTGCACAGGTTTTACCTCCTCAGTTTAACACACTGCAGTTGTCTAAAATTTTGAAATGCTTTAGATCATTTATATACCTTCAGCTGTTAGGCAAAATATGTACTCTCTTCAGACACTTCAGAAAGTGCTTTCTTCTATACCGTGTTAAAAAGAATCAGAAGATTGCGTTCCTCTCTGAAGAAACAAATATTTTATCCTTAAATATTTCAGCGATAGTACAATTAAATAGTCAGTTAATCTTGAGTCCTCTACCTGACCAATATCAAAATAATGTCAGGCTTCCTGGAAATCACAGTGTTCTTTTGATCCATTCTCTCGGGGCACAGATATTCAGACATTTGCCTACCCTTCACACCATGGGTTATATACTTTCATTGTAACAAAATCTTTACACTTGGCTCCTTTAAAAAGAAAGACATTTCTTCTGAAATTCCAAAACTTAGGCACAGTGGTATGTGAACACACTGTCTTCATTATTCCCATTATTTGCAAGTAATCTGTTCCAAAATCACCAGAGATTACCAAGACTGAGAGGTTTAAGCTAAGAGCAGGGACACTCAAAATAGGCTGCCCAGAAGCACATCCACACAGTTTTTAAGGATCTCCAAGGACATAGACTCTAGGATCCCTCTTGGCAGCCCTTGCCAATGCACTATCACCTGCACAGCAAAGTGCTTCCTGATGTTCAGAGGGAATATGTTGTGTTCCATCTTGTGTCCATTGCTTCTTGTCTTGGAAGTCAGCACCAGTGAAAAGAGTCTGTTCTCTTTGCACTTTTCCTTCAGGTATTGATGGACATTGACGTGATCCCCTGTGAGTCCTTTCTTCTGCAGACTAGACAGTCCTAGCTCTCTCAGCATTTCCTCTTAAGTGAAATGCTCTAGTCCCATAGTCATCTTTGTAATCTTTTGTTCGGCCATCTCTGGTATGTCTAGGTCTCTCTCGTACTGGAGGGTGGAAGGGGAGGGGGGGGAAAGGGGATATAACTGGACACATTATTCCAGTTGTGACCTCATCAGTGCTGAGTAGAAGGGAAGGATCATCTCACCTGACTTGCTGGTTATACTTTGCCACATGCACCCAAGAATACTGTTAGTCTTCTTTGCAGCAATGACACATTTCTGTATTATGTTCAACTTGGTGCCTATCAGGATTCCTAGATCCTTTTCTGCAGAGCAGCTTTTGGAAGCTGTCACAGCACCAACACTGCCAGAATTCAATAAGTATATGGAGAATAACTGAGCAACTTGATGTCTCTTCTTTTAGGATTCTCTGCACAAGTTCCTCGTCTTTGAAAGAAATCTATATTCTTCTGTCAATTTAGAGCCGCAAATTCAAATAATATGTTTATTGAATATAATCAGTCTCCAAGAACAACAGACTCCAGGGATAGCATTCTTTGGCACTCATGTTCATACCATTCTCTGAGGTTCTGATGATGTCTTAGAAACTTAGAAAATAAATTGCAGCTATTTTTTCACATAGATAAGTGTGTCAGCATATGCTTATTACAATGGCAGATTTTTTTTTAGATTAATTTCTGTAACGTTTTAGAAATAAAATGCTTCTTGGTAGCAACATCTTTAGTGAAGATTTTTTTAACCTTCAAAGTAATGGAAAATTACAAATGAAGTCACTTTCATTTAGTTAAAACTTAAGAAAAACTTCAAATTACGTGATTTAATTTCCTGATACGCATAGAAAATGAATATAAGGAAACTGGGTACATATCCTTAAGTTTCCTTTAAGATCCTTATAGCTTTTAAATCATAATGCATGATTGGATTGGTTCCGTAGGGATATTCTCAGTCAAAAATATCATTATTCATTTACAAGCATGCACTGCCACTCAGAAACATGTTCTGCATATTTCCTTTGTTTTCCAGATAGAATTTTGTTTCTGAATGTCTTTTCTTGATCTCTTCAGAATATAAAAATACTATGCCAATAAATTCAAATTGAATCAAGTGTTCTTGTTAATATTCAGCAATATATTTGTCAAAATCCTCTTCTTTAAATACTAGACAAGGCTGTTTAAATTCCGGTCCAAAGAGATAAAAAGACTAAGAATAATATTAACTCACAATCCAATTTTAAAAAGCTGAATGTATAACAAGTTATTTCATGATTCCTTTATATTGGATGTATAACAATTAGTAATGATAGCTATTGAAATAAAACATCAACGAAGAGTTTTATCTGATACTTGGCCTCTGGGATTCTATTTCTTTTATTTTAATATTCACTGAGTGATTTCAAGAAAATTGCTTCATTTATTTATACTTTTCTCAATGTAGCTGTAGTGCTGAATAAGAAAATTTCAATGGAAAAACCTGTGCTGCTGCATCTCCATTAGCTTTCATGGATACTTGAAATAACAAAGTGGAGTTAGAATGTCTGTGTTGTTCAAATATGAAAGAGTTAAGATAATGACTAACTCTATTAATAATAATCATTTAGGGATATGTAATCAATTTAACGACAGATGATCTTGATGTCACTGAAGACCCACAGGAATTTTTAGTCTTTGTGTAAATAAAAAACAAGGCAGGGGTACATTTTCAAAAGTGTTCTAGGAATCCAGCATAAGAAGAATTTCCAAATTATGATATTTTATACTAATAGGAAAATTAATAGTGAATGTTGAGAAACACTTTGCCTTTGCAGTGGAGCAGCAAATTAGACAATTAGAGCTGTTAAAAATTGACATAAAACCAGCCCCAGAGGAACTTCATCCTAAGTCTCAGAAAATATAAAGCTTTTAAGGCTAATTTTTTTACTTCTTTGGATATCAACAGATTAGACCAGTCTTAATAATTTCTATATTAACTGATATTTACTGAGGGTTGCAATGACACAATCAGTCAAAAAATTGAATAATCTCATTCAGGTATGCTGCCAATCTAATTTGATAAAATATAAAGTACTTAGAAATAATTTATTCACTGTATCTTCTAGTTACATAACACAATCAATGTTCCAGCTTTCTCCTCTTTCAAGAAAAAATTGTAAATTTTTTAGTACTGTAGACATATTCTTCATCACTGGAAATGAATGTCTTTTGTTCTGAGACTGGGATTTGTGTTTGGATGGTGACTCTTATGACATTAATCAGTTTACCTGAAATTGAGAAGTGCCATTCTTGCAAACATAAGACCAGTAAAACATGCATTTACCCTATGATACCATCTTAGACCTTTTTGCATTGAGTAATCTAAATTCAAAGGCCTGGTCTACCTGCATCATGAGAAACTTCATGTCCTCATATTGCTTGATACTCTTCAGTGGCTGATAGGCATTTTGTGCAATAGAGCTTGAACTACTCTTTTATAAAGTCAGGGAACGTCAATTTTTCAAAAGTACACTGAATAAAAACTCCTTGGGTAAATTCTCATTTTCTTTGGAAGGGGCTTCTATGAGAATCTAGTGCCAAATCATGTTCGAGGAAAAAGCAAAACAAAACAAAACAGAAACATCACAACTCCTTTCCTTATAATGATTTATTTAATAAAGATTGAGAGCACAGAAATCCTTACAAAAGCCATAATGTTACACAGTGGTTTAACACGACAGGCACCTTAGTGCCAAACAGCTCTATTGTCTCACTCCCATCTCTTTATTGTGGGATGAGGAAGAAACTCAGAAAAAAAGAAAAAAGAAGTAGAACTCATAGACTGACATAAAAATAATTTTCCAAGATAGAAGAGGAAAAGTGCAAAAACACTACTGTGGTAATAACACAGTTGCTCATCACCTGCCAACCAATGCCCAGTCACTACCCAAGCAGTGGCTGCCCCCACCAGCCAGCTCCCCACAGTTTTATAGTTTCAAATAATGTCACACAGTGTGTAAGCATAAATTGCAATTGATGCTGAAAATAGCTGTTGAAACCATGACAGAAAAAAAAAAAAAAAAAAAAAAAAAAGATTGAGAAGTCATAAATACACTCCAGGTGGATGATTTTAGCATCCTGTTGAATAGGGATTTCTTTATCATAAAGAAAAATGGTTCCTTTTGGAACATTGCCCAGACTTACCTAACTATATTAACTCCAAGCAGATACTGTTGCATAATAACAGTATGTAAGCGCAAAATGAGAATGGTAAATTAATCAGGCCTCAGAGATATGTAAAACAGTTTTTTCACCCTACCACTATATTGATTTAAAGAAAAAAATTAGAAAATATAGTATACCAAAGATTTACTAAAAGTCTTTTTCAGAAATGACGGTTTCTTCAAAATAACTGCTTACTGGGATTTCTATAAATAAAAAGCAGCAAAGTCTTTTGCTCAGAATGGACATGCAATGCAAATAATTTTTAAAACATTAGGAAAGTTTTGGAATTTTAATGTCTTCTTTTAAAGGTAGTTAAGATATATTATGGAAAGAAAACAAAAAATATTTAGAGTGAATCTGGCTTCCAGCCGAGATTTTTCTCCGTTAGGACTGATTGAATATTGACTGATTGAGATGTACTGAGGATAAAACTCAGTGCAAAAATAAATTATCTAATGCTTTTCTTCTAATAAAATAAATATTTTGAAGCATTTTTTACAGTTTTCCTCAAATGATATTTAATATAGTTTTATTTACCATAGGAAAAAATATACTCTGTTTTAGCTCTATTCGGTTTTGTACCCAGATATGATAAGAAACACAAAAGTTCCCCTTGCTTTGGATACTGCCATCAACACAAAACTACACTGACTCAACCAGATGCAGGAGAACATCTCTAAGATTTTCAACATTTTTTTATTTTAGCAGTGTAAACATAATTTCATAACAGAACATAAATTCTTCCGTTTATTACTTGTCATATAGAAAAAGCATTGTTCTATAGAAAGTGTGAAAAACAACAGTTAACAGACGGTTTTATACTCTTCATCTTAGTTATGTGTGACTATGTTTTTGTTTTGCTTATAGTTGGCTGTCATTCTTTTTTCTGTTCTATTTACCGAGGACCTGAACACATACAAAACAAAAAAGAACAAAATTTCTATTTTTTGCTGTGAATTAACAGTACTTAATTTTCACTCTTTATATATATATTATATTCTGTACCACTACGAAATACATAAACTACCTTACTCATTATAGAATTTAGTAAAGCAGTAGACTTGTCTTTTAAGATAATATATTCCACACTTATTACAAACATGGCAAATTATTCACTGAAATGGATAGTATTCAGAAGGTGAGAAAGAACTGTGGTTATCATTTGTGTGATTGATTTATTACTCATGTCATACATTTCCATAATACATAGATTGAATCTTTAGAACCTTAATCTAAAATAGAAAGGACAGATCAGAAAAAGAGAACATACTGTACAGCTATTCATGTGTGTGAAGTAAAGTTATTTGTGAAAATATTTCTTCGTCAAAAAGAAGACTATTCCAAGGATAGAAGCAAAAGTATTACCAGAACATAAGCAAAGGTCTGAATCTGAAAGATGAAAATTAGTAGAAAACTCTTGAGAATTAGAAGAACTAAAAAATGCAGGGGAAGCATAATATGCAAGGAAAATAAATGCAGAAAGAGTAGAGGGATAATTTTATTTATATCCTTCATGATCAACTACCTTGAAATATTCAAGATAAGAAATAAAAAGCTAGTCAGGAAATTTAAAGGAGAATATGGAAATCTATCTGTAAGACTACATAAGGCAATAACAATTGACAAAAGCTTAAAAAAAGTGGAAAAATAAGATATTCATGTGGACATTAAAGCTATAGGGGTGATCTCTTCTTCATATAAAAAACATTCCTTACGAGTTATATTTCTGTTAAACTTTAGTTTAGAGATAAGTTAGTTAATAAACTACAGTATTTCTGGCTAATTTCTATGACGGTTAAAAAAGGTACATACAAATCACAACTAAGTAGCTCTGCTTGTCTGTCAAATATTAATACTTGCTACTGCTTGAACACTATATTTTGCCATATACTCATAGGTAATTGGCTGAAATGGGAAGATTCAAAACATGAGTATCTTTATCTCATTCACGAACATTCAAATATTCTACCAAAGCTGAAGTCTTTGCCAAAACCCTATTTTCCAACCATGGTGCTTATATTTCAGATAGTTTTGGCAAAGACTATAGAATTATGGAACAAAAGAATATACAGTGTTGGAGGGGAAACATAAGGATGATCCACTCTTGCCTCCAAATAGGAACACCCAAAAGTATGTCTGAAAGTGTAGCCCAAATGCTCCTTGAACTCCTGCAGCTTGAGGCCATTCCCAGTGCCCTGGGCAGCCTGTTCCACGTCCCCTGCCCTCTGGTGCAGACCCTTTCCCTAACCACCAGCTGCACCTCCTCTGACACAGCTCCATGCCATTCCCTCTGGCCCCGTCTTTGTCATCCAATCCCTTTCTGCAAAATCAGCATGCTACAGTAGCATCTATAGTCATGCATGCAGCATGTGAAATGAACTTGAACAACCAATGAACTGTGCACAGTTGCATACCTGTGATCTTTAGAGAATTGCAGAGAACTAGTGCAACTGCTTATCTTGCTGGAATGATACTGTATAGGGATTCAGTTCTTTAGGAAGAGTGGACTGAGTTGCACTTCATGTGAGAGAGTAGCTGGAATGGAGATGAATGTTAAGCCATCACAATCCTGTCCAAAACACAAAGTGACTTTCTTCATAAACAAATAAAATGTTTTCAATGATCAACTAATATATACTCATTTTTTTTTATTGTCATCAGCACTCCTTTTAACTCTCCATTGTTTAGTGTGCTAAATGATTACACAGTGGAGAAAGATGTGCTGTTTTTACAGAACTCACCTAGACAAATCTTCACAGACGCCATTCCATTGCATTTGTATGCAGCATCCCTCAAGTTTCCAGTTTGCAAAATTAAAGTTTTTTATATCTGCTGCTTCCAAGAATTTTTATTACAATTTCTTTTTTTTTTTTGTTAAGCTTTACACTTAACAATTTCCATACAAAAGCATTTTCAAAATTGTAACTCATCTATACTAATTTAGCTTTTGAAACTTTTTTTGTGATGTTTGATGTGACTCATGTCTTCCCAGATCAGCAATTCTTTTTTATAAATAGGTTGCTCTGAAAAAAAATGTCTTCAATTTATTTCCATGGAAGCTGCAACAGATACAAAGAGCACAATAACACTGCTTGATAGACAAAATTCTCAGCTACATAACGCTATTTTTCAGCTCACAATTAACTTATTTATGTGGATGAGCTGATCAAAGTGCTCTTCATTTTGTGGTGTAATAGCTGTTCGTGGCCACATGGAACGTGACTTGTATTTCTTATCACTGTCACCACTGCTGAAGCGTACCACCAAAAATCTCATTGTGCTCGCATCCACTGTTTGGTCTCCATAAATATTCAACAAGCAATGATGAATGTCACTGAGAGCCATTTTTTCTGGACACCTTTGTTTCATCCGCACTTCCATGTCTAACACCATATAGTCAGACTGCTCCTCTGCTGCCCTCTGTTGCACAGCAACAAAATATAATGGAATACTGGTGGAAATGTTCAGCCTCTATTGCCATACCACTAACATCCACCTCTGGTGTTGCAGACCGACATAACAAAATAGGAGGCATTACTTTCAGAGCAGCTCTTATTATTATTTTAACTAAATTTGAATGTTTGTCCTGAAAACAAAATTTTATACAGCGGAAGAGAAAATATAGAGTCTACTTTACCCCCTCTCACTTCAAATTATTCCTATTATGCCATTCCTTGTGTCTGTCTAGAGTGACAAAAAATTCATCTTACAGCAGGAATAAGTGCAGCTGTTTGTGTATTGCTGCTGTTATTTTCTGTTAGAGTCTGGAAGTTTGTCACAGTTGCCTAATTACAGTCACCTAATGCCATTTTAGATGTTCTGTAGGATCCCACTTGATTTTCATGTACTATTTCAGAAAGGAGCAAGTCTTCTGTAGGTCTCCTATGTCATAAATGTCAGCTATATAAAAATTTTCCAAATGATCAACAGCTTCCAATGTAGAATCATTGTATAAATCAATAGCATTTTCAAGACTACAAATTTGCATCTCTTGACTCTGTACTGGTAGATTGTGGAAACAAAACGTGCAGATTTTGGAGCTCCACAGAACACCTGTATGTAACAGTAAAAAATGCAAAAATTAATAATAGAAGGAAGTAAAAAGGGGAAATGACTTGGAAAACATAAGAACAAATGAATCATTTTATTGTCATCTGTTTACTAGACAATGGTACAGTTCTCCTATTTATCTCCTTTACCAAAAAATGAATACTCAGTATACGGACGAAGCCTGGACACATTTGCTGAACATGAAGATATGTAAGGAAATTTGCAAGCCAAGTATGTCTCTTTAGATGTACTGCTCCACTCTACTCAAGGTATAAGCAAATTATTCTGGGAAATGAATGTCCCAGACACTGCGATGAGTATCCACAGTGATGGATTGACATATTTTGTCAATATGATACAAAGGGAAACAGGATTTAGTTAGTCCATGGAGAACTGTAAAATTAAATGCAAACACAGATGAAACACACTGTGCTTAATAGTATGGGCTTCACAGCTTATAACAGTGGGAATCAGCAACTGTCTTTCATATGACCAGCAATTAATTCAATTGCAGTAACTGAGGAGGTGTATGAACTACTTGAGGGGATACCAAGGATAAGTACAGCTATTTATCAATTTTATTTTCTTCTCTAGAGTTTCCATTGTCCTTATTTTTCCTTGCTCAGCCTTGTAGTGCTTTTCAAAGACAGTGTTGGATATGATCCCATACGAAATGATGCACAACGGAGTCAAAAGCATAATGAAGAAGTAGATAGTGCGAGACGGACTCCTTAGCACTGCTACAAGCTTCTCTGAAGAAACCCTTTAGCTCAGCAACAACATTTTCCACACATTCCATTTTGTTGTTGTTGTTGTATTTAACTAGGACAGTGGGAAAGCCTTTTGCAATGTGGACATGACTGAGTACTCTAGCACAATGAAGAAGTTTGGGGGAACATATGGACAAGGCCACAGGATTTCCTAAGGTCATAGTTTGTGATGCACAGCAGTGAAATTTGCTAAAAGTTGGCAATTTCGCAAGCTATGAATAAGAAATCCCACTTGCCCACACTGACACAATATCTGAACAGCCTGTTCTATATATTTCTTCAGTCCTTTGTACTACCAGATGCCATACATATATTATTTTTGTAAGAATTGCCTTCTTTTTATAGATGTGTTTCCCATATTCTGACAGTGTTAATTGCAATACAATATTCATTATTCATTTAGAACATGTATTTATATACCTTGTATGCATGTTTGTTAGTGATTTCTTTTAAAATGTAAAAATGTTTTTAAATTTTTCTTTCATCGTCATGTTAGTTTTAGTACTTTTATTTCTTAAGTATGCAGTTAACATGAAGCTTAATATATTTCCTTACATAATAGTTTTATTAGATGGTATATGTATCAGCGGAACAAAAATAGATTCCAGGGAAAAGATCTTCTCAAATAATAATAATATGGTCAAATTATATAAATGTATTGGAAATAGAGCATAAATTTTTAAAATATTAAGTGGTCCCAAATGGAAGATACTAAGGTTTAATATATGAGGTATCATTAATAACTCCTTTTGACTATTTACTTAGATTTGTTACTGTTACAGAATAATAGAATGGCTTGTGTTAGACAGACCTTAAAGCCCATTCAGTTCCAATCCCAGCCATGGGCAGAACTTCCTCTCACTATCTCAGGCTGCCCAGGGCCACATCCAACCTGGCCTTGAACACCTCCAAGAATAGGAAATCCATGGCTTCTCGGGACAACCTGCTCCAGTGCCTCATCACTCTTTGAGCATAGAATTTCTTCTTAATATCTCATCTAAATCTTCTTTAACTTTAAACACAGAGATATACGTTAGGCTACAGATCATGGGTTTTCAAGCAATCACGAAAACTTGCAGATGTTGTAAAAGAAACTTAGAGAAAAGACATAACTTGAAGAGAGAAGTACTACTATTCAAAAGAGTCCAGTTTCCTGCTCTTATGGTTTTCATTCCTTACATGTAAGGAGAATTTTCAAGCAGGTTAAGTTTCAGTTCATAACTACAGACAACTCTGTTCTTGGCTTTCACTCAGTTAGTAGTGTAAAATGAATTAACTTTATTATTCCTGTGTTGAAGTAAATGTACATTTTCCACCATGCTACATAGTGATTTTTTTTTAAGTACTATGCGTTTGCCTCTCTTCAGCTTTTATTACAGAGGTATTTATTTCCTCACAAATGAACAGCAAAATTATAATTAATGTTTGCCTTCTACTGGTAAGTGGTAATCTAAATATTTGAACTTGGGAAGACCGGTATTCTTATTTTTCTGTTCTACCACCAGAAATGTGGCCTTCATCTTTACTTTTTTAATAAACTGCTTTATCCATGTATAACTCTTACACTACATTAATACCACATATTTTCAACCCTCAGATTACTGAAACAGATTCTAAAAAGAAAAAAAGTAAAATAAAAAGGGCTTCAAAATAATCAACCAACAATCATTTCCCATCTATGTCGAAGAGGAGAGTTCAGGTTATTTTTCCCTTTCCCACTGCAGAGAGAAGCATAATGAAAGCAGGAATTTTTTAAAAAGGAAACACAGGAAAATTTTCACTAATCAGTTTTTATTTGTGAATGCTGATCTCAGGAAAAATACTTCTGTTATTCTTAACAGTATGCCCATGAAGTGAAAGCCATACATGCTTTCCCAATGATTTATGACATGTCTTCCTGAAATGTGTTTATTCACTGTTGAGTAACATTTCAGCATTCTTCATCCTTGACACCTGACGTTAGTTTTGGTCATGCCTTGTACTGTCAGGGGAAGACAAACCATTTGAAGTAATATAAATATTTATTCCTCAGATAGGAAGAGAAAGAGGAGGTTAGAGAAGAAAGTTGAAATGCAGAATTCATATTTAAAGGTTAAATATTTTCAGATAAAAAAAATCACCTTGTATTTTGTCTTTAGACATTTCCCACCAGCTAAGCTTCAAATATTTCCTTTTATTCCCTGCTACAGGTCTTCTGCATACATTCTTTTAGAATAATTGATAGAAACTTTTAGCAGTGTTTAATTTACTAGATTTGAAGAAAACAAAAAGAATAAATCATATCCATTTTAATATATAAGAGAAAGAGTTCCACGCTTATATTAGTTTATTATGCTTTCCCAGATTTCTAAACATTATTCTTTATGAAAGCCAGCACATGGAGACCTCATTTCTACATTTCCTTTTAGGTGACTGACCTAGTTAAAATCTCTTATCTGGCCTTACAGCTTTCATTTTGAAAGCTATAGCATTCATTGTTAGTGATCATTTTTATGGGATGAAGAACACAGAGTCAAAATCAAGAATGGAATGCCTGATAGCAAACACAGGCTTACAGATTCCGAGTTTCACAGTCATTTGGAACAGTTTTGACAGTCAAAGAGCAATTACTCAGTGAATTTCAAATTTTTTTTCTCTTAATATGGATCACACAACTCATTATTTGTGATTTATTTTCTTTTTCAAACTGCAAAACGATTCAGATATTTTGAAACAAATGCCATGCTCCTTATCATATCCTTGCTATTTCCATCATAATAAATATTTGAAACCACAAAGTATTAGTGTATTGCCTGGTGAAATATTTATCCTTTTGAATTTTGTTAGCAAAAACAAAATAACTGCAATAAAATATTACTATAATGTGTTGTTTCTACCAATTTTAGAATGTAATAAGTAAATTCCAAAAACAAAAATTAAATGATACAAACGGGTTACATGACCATCAGAAAATTCAAAATATCCCCAGACTAAGATTTAAGGAGCTATTAGGAATCTGTTTCATACTGTGAATCCATTTCATATGTGACCATAAACTGAGGTACTGTATTCTTTATACCAGTACATGTCTCATTGCCCAATAACATAACTTTTGACTATATTATGGATAGGAATGGTTGGGAATGAAAACTGTTGAAGTTTATAGTAACTATCTTGCATATCCGCTATCTTATTTACATTTTATTTAATTCTGTTGAATTAAATTAAAAATATTGTTTTCTTTACAATTGCTAATTTATAAGTTATTCTGAGGATGTGCTAATGTGGGATGGAAGCTTCATCTGACAATGTCAGAGAACATTCAGCAACAGAAAAGAAACAGGAGAGAGAACTGGAGAGTGTGAGATATTTCCTTATGAAAAATACATCCTTATGAAAAAATCCCTATGAAAAATCAACGTTTGTGATTTTTGATTTTGCGTTGTGTTGTTTTGTGTTGTGAACCTTATTTTGACCCTATTTTTGCATTTTACCTGTAAGAAGTAAAGGAAAAAATCTTTGTTCAAAGAATCTTTCATATTCCTTTGTAATAAAACTTACTGTATCATCAGTATGTCTCATAGGTTAGTGTCAATCAAAATGTCAGAATGTAAGTAGTTCATCAAAAAAATATTGAGAGAATAATTTTCTCCCCTTTATTTCTCTTTCAAGCCCGTGTTGTATTGCTTTTTCATTTTTGTTTTGTTTTTGTTTTGCTTTTCTTAATATTCTGGCATAGTGTTTGTAAGACTTACTGTAGCATGCACTTTTCTGCTTGCTCAACGTTTTCCTTGCAAAAAAAATATATATATATATATTTATATAATCAACACAGCCTTGAACTAAATGGGTGCCTTTGGCTCTGTCAGCTATGTAGAAAATGCAGCTGACTATCCAACAGTTTTATCCTACCTGACAAGGTAGTTTCTCTATTAACCTTTGTGTTATACAAAAGCCTGAACAGCTAATAATGAAATTTAATAGCTGTTCCAATGTGGACTGGGCTACAGAACCACACAAGAATTTCAGAGAAACCACAGGCCAAATCTACAGTACTTACTGTGTCTGTTGATCGCTTAAGTTTGTTTGTATGTTGCTTAAATATTAAAATGGAAATTTTAACATGACGGTGATTCATAGATATACATCATCTCTATTGCTCTATTTGTAAATGATTTAGTATATGCAGGTCTGATAGTCATTTCCACATTTCAAAATTGCAGCCGGTCTAATAAAAAGTAGGCAATGTATAAGTTCCCTTTGCAGATGAGAAAATAAAAACACTTGATTCACTTATTTTTAGCCATTAATTCAAGAAAAACAGACTTGCATATCTCAAATAACTCTTATAATGTCTATGTCCAGGTAACCCCTTTCATTAAGAGAGATGTAGTCATTTAAGCATTGTCTTAAAGGTTATTCCTAAAATTTATGCAGTCTCATGGTACCTCACAGTGTCTTCAAAGATGCTGTTAGGCCAGTGTTAGGTCAGTGTTAGGCCAATGACATGTGACTTATTAATTGGATTTTACAGAGATATGCCAGAATGTTTGGGTTCTTTATAACAAATTTCTAAATATACTTGCTTAAATTCCTAAAACAGTCCTACCTTCCCATTTTCTCATGGTATTCCAAATATACCGTCTCGCAATACTTGCTAAGTGAAAAAAAGGCATGATAAATTCTATCTTTGCAAACTGAGTTTGAAAAACTGAGAAAAATTCAAGAGCACTTTCCAATATTTCAACCATACAAACACAAAAGCATTTGCCAAGATGATGAAGCTTACTTACTTACACTTACCTTCCAAATGATTGCTACAGTTGAATCAGTCACATTTTCTTTTCTACAGGAAAAGATTATGGGACAGAAAAAAAATCACCCAGATTAAAATATCAAGAGTCTTACATGACAACAGAGGCTTTTCCAAATGATAAGAGGCTTTTCCAAACACAGAGAAAAACTTCCATCAGCATACCTCATTAGGTGAAATTAACTTGTGGAAGACAATAATGAATTCTGGAACTCAGATTACCTAGCAGGCATAATGAGCTTTACTTTATTCTGTCCAGTACTGTGCATAGTCACTTGTACTTGTGGAAATTTCTTATCACTCAGTGTTCCTGGCAAGAGTAAGTGGAAAGACAAAGCAATCAGTACACATATAAAGCTTATTGTTTAACATAAAGACACTAAGTAACGAGGTCTTTATTTGTTGCTGCTTTTGTTTTTGTTGTTTGTTTTATATTAGGTAATTAATGAACTGAATAAACAGCCATAAAACAGCATATATTTGTTTAAGTTAATGCTGGCTTATTGATCTTACTTCAGTGTCTGATTATTGCCCAAGAGAAGGCATTTGAAAATTAGGATCTGGTATATGTAGATTTGTAGTTGTCTAGTAATAAAGTAACAAAATTATGCATTCTTCTATGTATCTGAATTTCTTGTTCACACTAACAAGGGTTGAAAAAGCAGGTCAAATACACAGCATTAAAAGCACCCGTTGCTAACAGCAGTTCCTCCTCTAACTCAATATTAAATTATAAATATGCTGATAAGCAAATTAAACTTACAGTACAAAGAAAATTTAAACAAAACAAAAAAAAAATTAAACAAAACAACAACAAAAAAAACTATTCAAACAAATATTTTTATGAAATATAAGCCAGATCTCTGTTCCTTAAATTCCATTTTGAGGCATTATGCAATCACTGAAATAAAATGTAATTTAACTGAACAAACATCTACCTTTTCCAGGTGAGGAGTTATTCACTGATTGTCTTAAAACCAGCAACTGGGGCTCCCACTAATAAGTACTCACAATGGAAGACTTTTAGACATAAGTAGTTAATCACATATTTGCTTTCTGGTTTTGTTTTTTTTTTTTTTTTGTTTGTTTTTCTGTTTCCACATTTCGTTGTTTTTTTTGTTTGTTTCTTTGTTTTTAATGAACATTGCAAAGTTACAGTTGAGGAGCCTGAAAGAATTTTATTCTCATTTCCAAATCTCTGGTCCATTCCCCTTAGATTCTGTACCTTAAACTTAGGTTTCTGCATGCAGCTGTGTACCTAAACTTTTCCCATATTCAGTGGAGTCCAGTCATAGCTGTGATTAGAGCCTAGAGAGAGATACAATCGGCTATCTACAGGTATTCTGTCTGTACAGCCACCTACCTAATAGCTGTTCAGCAAAATGACATTTTGGCTTGAGAACTTCACTTACAACATAGGTATAATGACAGTCTCAACTTATAAACACATTGATGACACCCAAATCTAGCTTTTCACATCTAGAGATGAAAGACATCACGAAGCATGAACCCAAAGCCTTCCACTTCAGATTGTCAAAAGATGCACAGATTTTAAGTATAAGTATGTCCAATAATTATGATGAATTGGGTGATACTTCAGATTTCTAGTGACTTTTATAGTCTATAGATACATTTTAAAAACAAAATTTCATTTATAACATTTGTTTCAAGGCACATTATATACTATTTTGTTACGTGCAATGGAAAGTAAATTATTTTAAATAATTATCAATATCTCATATAATGCTTAAGAAACTAAAATTATTTTCACATGTGTACACTGATCAAATGAACAATATTTCACATTTTTCAGAATTGATGTTGTTTTTTTTTTCCAGAAAGCAATATGAATTGCTTTTATACTTTAATACATAACAGTACTTAACTTTACTGTCTGGGTAATTCATTCCCATATGTATGTTCCATTCAAATGAATACATGTAGCTGATTTACATTTAAATAAATTACTTCAACTGTGGTAAATCTTCAGTTTACGTTTCAGGAATCTAAACGGTCTTGGAAAATGACACTGATCTATCAAGGAGTTTGGGCCAATATATATTCATAAAGTAGTTTAGGGTTATATGCTTACAAACTTAATGATAAACAGCTTAGTTAATTTTGTTCTCCCTGGATGATTATGTCTGTTCAGGAGTGTATAATATACATATATATATATGTATAATCTATCTATATATCTATCTATAATCCTATTCGTTATTCTTTCATACAAATTATTATTAAATATTACTGTCATGTAAACAAACCTAGCACTTTGGTACTTTTACTCTTGCAAAGTGAACACTCACACAAATATGTGTGGTGATGCTAATTATTATAAATAATCAAACTAGTGAGAACAAATGTAATGAAAATTGACACATCTTTACCTGGCATATTTTCAGTATTCTTACAGAGGGACGGCAAATATTAATATCTGAAAATATTAAATCAGAATCACAGAATGATATGAGTTAGAACAGTTGCAACCACTCATATATATATATATTTATATATAAAATCACGGAATCTCCAAGGTTTGCAAAGACCTCCAAGATCATCCAGTCCAACCACCTGCACGTCACCAATATTTCCCACTAAACCATGTCCCTCAATACAATATCTAAGCATTTCTTTAACACCTCCAAGGAGAGTGACTCCATCACCTCCCTGGGCAGCCCATTCCATTGCCTGACCACTCTCTTGGAAAAGTATTTCCTAATATCAAATTTCCTGGTACAACTTGAGGCCATTACCTCTAGTGCCCCAAATTTTCTAATTATTTACTAAATAGGATTCTGGGATAATGTTTTACAGATTACACAGTTCTAAAAGACCGTGTCATGTTTATTCATGACATATGTTACATGGATTGAAATCTCAGGTCACTGAAAAGAAACTATGCAACTGTTCTTCAAGTCTGCGCCTAAATGTTATATCTTAAATGACACAAGAAGTAGTTGCTAGACAAAGAAGCTGGAAGCACAGACCTAACTGTCCTACCCACCTCTCCCTTCCCCTGTAGGTCTACGTACTGCTGTTGCCATTCAGTTCTGTTGCTGATCTTTCGGGCACCTTCAGAATGCAGGAAATGAGTCTGTGTCCCAGCTTTGTTACTTTGTGTCTTGATTCTTGTCCTTCTTACGCTACTTCTTGACATTTTTCCCATGCAAACTCCTTCATAATCTTCAAAGCATAACTTTTTGTGCATGATTCCAATATTCTGACAACATTTATTTCCTCTGAGGATTTCTTGATGGTTTCAATATAGAAAGGAAAAAAGTAGCCTGTGTTACTACGTCAGTAATCTTGCGTTCTGCTTAGTAGAGCTTTCATCCTTCTGAACAATAATTTTGTACATAGTTAGAAAATTCAAACTGTGAATATGTACATTTTTTCCCAAAACAACTGCAGGACATGGCTCTTTAGAGAAAGAATTAAATGTGCAGTCTTCATTTTGAGTACAGCAGACAGTAGATTGGTCAGAATTACTAATTAAAAAAAAAAAAACAAAAAAAAACATAAACAATACAGCAATACTTTACAGAACTGAAATTTTCATCCCCTGTGCGAGTGTAGAGATTTCTGCAGTGGTGTACTTCCTTGCACTCACCAGTACTGTATGTTCGTATTTATGTGGAGCAAATAACATTTGTGACTTACTGGGAAAATCTTCAGAAACATATTTTAACTGACTTCTCAGTGGTTCCTCATTTTACCTTTATACGATGATGGCTGCTAGTGTCTCAGACTATTGCAGCCTTAAAAATGCACAGTTCATTCTGCAGATGGTGATAGCTCTACCAATGCTTCTATTGTTAGTTTGAAAGTCAAGTGATGATATGTGTAGGTGTATATGTGGGAGCAGTGCAAAGAATTACAAGGATTTTCTCCCACACTAACAATCCACATGGAAAAAAGGCCCTTATGAAACAATGTTCTGTTCCTCCGGTATTTTTAATCAGTCTGATATTTTGCTAAAATAGCATTTTATTGCACAGCTTGTAATCTTTCTATGTAAGGAGTATCTTTATCTTTTCTGCTTTTTTCTTTGCATTTTGTTGTGTCATCATATTAAAAAAAAAAAAAAAACCTACCAAAAAAAAAAAAAAAAAAAAAAAAAAAGCTAAGATAAGAAACTAATGATTTATTTTGACACTCATGCAATTTATTCTTCTAGGATTTTTTGTGGTAACTATATGCTTGATAGACCTGTTAGTAATTGGAAGTTCCTTAAAGGACAATACCTTTAAGTGTAGTACTCTCTACAATTCCAAAGGTGTCTGCAAAACAAGAAATATTTCACAGTTTGATTGTAAAGACATCCTTCACGGTACAGTCACCTGAATATAAGGTCTCTGAACTTCTACAGTTCTTTGAGAAGATTATAATTTCCTGTTCTGATTTTCATTGGTTCAGGTTACCCACACACATTACCTACTCTCTTACATTTAGAATAACCCCAATTAGGATTTTTTTTTTTTCTCCAATACAAAACATGAATTCCTTCTGCACCATTCTCTGGTTAATTTTTTGAACTCTTGTATTTTAGTGCATATGTAAATATAAACATATCTGCTTACATATGCACACATTTTATGTATAAGCAAGAATATGCAGGTACATGCATGTGAGTATTAATTTCACTTAGTTTCTATCTTTTCTTCTCATATTCACAACATTATGCAACAGGAAAAAATCAGAATTTCCTTCTAGTTACACTTATTTTTCAGTCTTCTGTTAGTCTTGTTCCTGGATCCAGACTTTATTTACCTTTTCTCAGTGCTCCAGAATCAGTTACTTATCTGGTCATTTTAAATAACGAAGAGTCAGAGAATCACCTTTGGGGGTAGTCTGTAGTATTCTGTTTTTTTATCGTTATTTTTTGTGGCAAATATAGTTACATGCACCCAGAAATGTCAGATAAAATACCTGTAACATAGCGGAATTAAAATAAAAACAAACAGGCACTCACATGTAAACGGTAAACATGTAAAATCTGTTTTAGATTTGTTCAGATGTCTGACTGAAAGGTTCAATCCAAGTCCATTCCAACTGAATTTGTCCATGCCAATACTGTGAAATGAAAAACGGTTTGTAAAAAGGTCTTTTCCATTAAAAAAAAAAAAAAGCTAGAATTTATATTTAATTATTCAAAGTATTTGTTTCATTTACATTAATATTTCTGTTTGAAATTTTTCTTTGGGAAGTATACAGTTCATCTAATCTCAGACTTCGAAAATGCAGACCACTTGCGTATTTTCTTTTATTCGAACTGCCAAGAATGTCAACAAAGTAGGGAATTTCCCCTTGATTATATTAGTGCTACGATATAACATAGTATTTAAAGGTTATGATGCACATCTGAAAGATTCACTATATGTTACAAGTGATTTAAGTGATTAGGCAGCAGAAATGCAAATAAAGAGGTTGAAATTAAATGCATGCTAATGATGAAAGATCTGGTCTTCCACAGATTTGTGTCCCACATTACTTCTGTCAGTTTTCTCGTTTTCCCAGATGATTCCCTCAATACTTCTATTATCCTCTGACATCCTTATCTTCTTCTTTGTCCTAGCACTACAATGTCCATAAGTTTTTCAGACTTCACTGTGTAATATCTTCATCTTCTCATCATTCTTCACATCTATCAATTTCGCTTCCACATGTTGATGGCTCGGCTATAAGTTTATTCTGATGCACTGGCCAGAACAGACAAGACAGACAGAGTGGACTTTCTTATTTTTTCTGTAATCTCCCTGGCACTCTGTACCATTTTTTATTTTCTTTTTAATGAATTCTTAAAGACCAGACATTTTAGAATGAGGTAGAACTAAGGAAATCACACCTTTGCTATTGCAATATTACAGAATGAAGTGTTATCATTATATAATTATTCCCTGAAATTGTTTGGTTTTTTTCTTGCTTTTCTCTTTGATTTATTATATACATCTATAGTGCAATAAAAATTACAAAGATGTAAAAAATAATAATAATTAAAAAAAATTAAAGGAAAAGCAAATAATTTGCATCCATTAGTTTATTAGTAAGTGTCCTGGTCCATGTGCAGTTTCTATAGAATACAGGAAAAAGAACAACTGGTAAAACTGGATATGTTGTTATAAAGAATATTTTAAAAGTCAAAAATTGATGCATTATTTAAATTTTAGAAACCTGTTTAAATACCAAATGGTCATTTGTATTTCTTAGAAATAAATAATATTTTCTGTATTAATATATAAATAAATAATATTTTTTGTCAGTACTTTGAAAACAGTGCAATCAACATGCTTTCTCTCTTACCATTCAGTTATTTCATTGTAACAGAGGGTGAATGGAGAGTGAAAATTGTTTTCTATAATAACTTTTGAAGTTGTTATTGTCTGTCTTTGATTTCTCCTTCACTCTCTCTGACAGTAAAGATCTTCTGAGTTGGGAGAGGAAGAGTTAGTTGGAGTACTATTCTGAAACATAACTCAGACAAATAGGAAAAAATGTAGCCATCATCTCCAAACTCCCAAAAGTCCAGAAATTAAATAAATGATGTAAATAAAATATTGTTATGATACAATTTGAATTATATTTTACAATTAGGTTTTGAGGAGAAAAACAAGTAAAAGGAATTGAAACAAGAAACAGTTTTGTATAAATGGGAAATTAAAATCAACTGATAACAGATTTAAAAACAAAAAATAAGTAATAATTGGGAGCATGAATTTCTAGAGGATCAAATCCCTTGAAAATTAGCGTCCTGTCTTCTTATTCACTACAAAATGAATTTCAGAGACCCTATTGAGATCTTGTCTTCTGTAAAAATGCTGTATGTAAGTGAATAGTAACATTAGATTGAATTCTCTGCTGAAGACGATACTTTAGTCCCCTCCACATATATAGTGAGATAAGGGATGGAAAATATAATCTTTTTCCATCACTGCCAGCTACATTTCAGATTAAAGTGGGAGATATACAAACTACTTACTGACATGATAAGAGAAAAATGAAGATGAGGCAAAACACAAAATGAATGGTTTCTCCAGCTGAAGTCAAAATCTATGTCAGAAGACAGTCTAACACAGATTACCCTCTCTAACACAGAGGGAAACAGGGCTGCTATTAGTAAAACTAATCCCTCTGTCTTGCTCTGTGCAAGTAGTAGAATACAACTGGACTTAGATCTAGGGATAACTCTGTGACACCAGTGAAGCATAACTCAGACAAAACTGGGGAAATATAGTTGTCTGCTTCCATCTTTCCTGCAGATAAATGAGACATTATGAACTTGCACTCAAACCTGGACATAAGAAGCCTGTGTTACCTTTAAAAAAGTTCAGCAATATTTATTATCATACCTGGAACCTGAAGTATTTGATATCTCCTCTGAGTCCATTTGTCACTCTGCCAAAACTCAGAAACACTTTTACGTAAGCAAGAAGTGCATAAGGTTCATCAGATGCTTTCTCATCTATTCTAGTTTCTCTTTCCATTTATTGTCACACAATTTCTGCCAACAGTTTCACTGATATTCATTGTTACGGCTGATACACAATAGGAAATAAGCCCAGAAAAATTCACATGTGCTAAGTAGTTCAGAATTACTTGCCAGAAGTGTCTGGGTTTGACTTTGTTTTGCTTTGGTTTGAGAATCATATGTTATGCAGGAAAAGTAGATTTTATTTTCTTTCCAGTTCTTCTATTTCTTCATACTGGTCACAGCAGTTGTTTTTCCTTTGTGAAATGAAATTTCTGATAAATGAACCCATAGATGATGAAAAGTTATAGGTTTAGGAGAACATATTGTTGATAAAATGTAATTGAAACATGCTGCTTGTTAGGGAAAAATTGACAAAAATGTCAGAATTTAAAGCATTGAACTCTCACCAGTCTTTTTAATAAGTTTATTTTTGATTTTTCTTGCTTGTTTTTAATGCTTCTGGTAAAGTCTGATATGACACATGGAAACTCTTTAAGAACTACGTAAAAACCTCGTATTTTCACTATGAATAATTTCACCAGACTCCATAATAATCCCTGATTCTATTTTCAAAAATTTTGACACAATATACTGTACACAAATATATTTGAAGTATGAATGCGTAATCTGAAGACTAAAAATATGCAGAAATAATAAATAAGAATAAAAATCTTCAGATGGAGTATATTTAATTTTAGAAAATTCTGTTTAGAATTTCCTGAAATTAAGGATGAAAATTACCTTCCTTCCTTGGGAAAAGTTCAAATTAAATATTTCTAATTTTACGTCATACTAAGCTTTATGAGAGTTTGTAATCATTACCTGTAATGTAATTGTTTGTAATCAATTCTGTTACATATATTATATAGTAGAAAAGCATAGTCAAGTACAAGAAAGAACTTCTGTTCATACAGGAGACATACATTTTTTTAAAGATCTGGTGGTTTTTTTTTTCTGTTCAGGCTGTGCCAGGGGAGATTCAGGCTAGATGTTAGGAAATACTACTCTGAAAGAGATGTCGTGCGCTAGAATGGGCTGCCCAGGGAGGTGGTGGAGTCACTGACCCTGGAGGTGTTCAAGGAATGTTTGGATTTTGTGTTGAGGGACATCCTCTAGTGATAACTATTGGTTATAGGTGTGCAGTTTGATGACATTGTAGGTCTTTTCCAACCTTAGTGATTCTATGATTCTATGATTCTGTAAGAAGGTAATAAAAAATATCTGTTACCATAGATTTAGCATAGTCCGAGTGAATGCAATTATATAATGATGATCTAGGTCAAACATTAAAACAAAAATAGATTTCCTTTCTACCTTGCTTCTTGATGTTCAAGCAGTCTAATTTGTCAATAAAATCTGTACTGGTTGGTATAAAGATAAATACAATCCTGTTGCCTTCAGTTTTACCTGTATCACAAGTTAAAAGTTCTTCTCAAGTATTTCTATATACAAACCAAAGTCTCAGTAGATCCTTCTACCTTATTCAATACAGTAAGACAGTGTTAGTGCTGACATTTCCCTATGGCTGTGCATAACCTTTCCAAATCACTACAACAGGTTGCCCAAGAAGGTTGTCCCGTTCCTGGATGCATTCAAGGCCAGGCTGGATGTGGCTCTGGGCAGCCTGGTCTAGCAGATGGTGACCCTGTCCATGAAACTAGATGATCTTTGAGGTCCTTTTCAACCCAGGTTGTTCTATGATTCTGTGATTCTATGATTCTATGAAATTCTGCTCTTTGTTGCAACACAGACAAGTAAGTTGAAGTTGAGGCTGTTTTCATCGTTTAGTAACTGTTACTGACAAATGAGTCAGACAGAGACTCGATTACGATGTGAGAGTTGTTATGCTTCTACATTTCTAACAGGAGTGAGAAGACTAAATAACTTATTTTTTCTGTTTGTAACGTGAAAGGATCAGATCTGTGGATAATAAAAAAAAAAAATGTTTGCATGATTTAGAAAGGACTGCATTTTGAGATTTATTGCATGATGCATCCTGAAGATGTCCAGGTATTCCTAATTTTCTTCTTGCTATATTGTGTTATATATTGTAGTTTTTATTGTATTCAGGTAACATTAAAAAAAAAAAGAATTACACCAACTTTTCCATGTTTCTTGAGATGTAAGCATGTTTAGAAGTGTAGCTGACATAAGGAGGGAGTGGATAATGAAGCTCAGTTTCCTACAGGATTTGACCTCCAGATCAGATATAGTCTGTTTTATTTTCCTAAGAATTCCAGACTGTAACAGTGTACTTTCATTTCTTTACAGTATTTCATTTTCTCATGCTGCTGGACCACATTATTTTAATTTCTGAACTGTCCATGTCTAAATAATTCTGTTCTGCCTGAGATGATCACTAGCCAAAGCACAGCTTGTATAAATGGTTCAGTTTAGACATATTGTGAACATACTCTGAAAATATAAGAGTTGCAAATGACAGTCAGTGCATTTGATATATTTGCGCCAGCAAATGTGTGTGAAGATAATCTACTCATGGAAAACTCCTTTGTCTCTCTCTGGAATAATGTTTACTATGTTTTATACTAAGTGCTTCCAATTTATTTTTCTCCAATGTATAGAAAAAAAAAAGTTTGATTTTTTTGTTACCTTAGAAAAGTACAGGGAAATTACCCATGCAGTTAAAATAAACCATATGGGTATGACCAGTACTTGCTGCTGTAGGTCTTTCATATTTTATGTGATTAATTCAATACACATTTTAAAAGAGCAAATATTTTTAAATTCTATGCAAGTGCTGTTTATTGCTAGCATTCTTGAACATCCAAAAAGTCAGAATTTAAAGTCTGGTACGTTTTCTAAATTGAAATCAATAAGAAAGATTTTGCGATATCCAAGGTCAGAAAAAATATTCAGGCCATTCTAATAGGCACTGTACCTGTTTCTATTAAATTGCACTGTCTCTCAAGTTTACAGCAGTTAACTCCCAGTGATATGTCTAGCTGCTAAAATTGAGAATAAATTTTACAACAGAGCTTAGATTTCAAAAATATGCCCTTATTTTTTTCATATTATTACTTAATGTCTAGACACAATTAATGCAACTTAGTAAAACCCTGTTTCGGAGTGAGTCAGGGAAAAAATATGATATTAAGATGTTAAGAAGAAACCTCTGAACAAATTATATTAAGGAATTAATTATAAAAAAGCCTGTTCTATTTTCTCTCACCCATTCTGCACCATGCATTTCTCCTTCTCTCAAAAAAATTTTCAAAATTTGAAGAAAAAATTAACTCACAATTTACGTTGAAATGAAAATTCGAAGTTTAGTTTTAAACTAATTCAGTTTTCTGAAGAGAACAGCAAAAATCTTGACAAGTATTAAAGGTCTGATTTGCATCTCCCTTATGCAAGTCAAAGATAATTCCAAAGATGTTAATGGGAATGCTGATAATTCCTGAATCTCCTAAAGATTCCTGTGAGGTTCTGAGTACTATATTCTTCAGACTTTTCTATTTAAACTTTGTCTCTCCCACTAGCTAAGTTATTTCCAGAATTGACTGTGAAGTCCATTTAATTCACAGTTTATAATTTTAGGTGATTAGCCACCCAAGAAAAACATTCAGAAGCAATCTCAGTTGATTTTAGGCAGTCAGAGTGGAAAAAGAAGTGCTAGACATACCAGACAGAATATGAGATATTAGCAGATGATAGAAACAGGTTTTCTCCAGACTCTGAAGTTAATATAGATTGTAACTACTTTTTTTCTCCACGGCTCGACTGAAGTGCAACAGATTCTTAATGATTTTTAACAGATTTTTAATGATTGATATAAGCACAGTCTTGTCTGATAGGTACACGTGCTGTCTGCCTTTTGCTGTATGTAATACGTAGTCTTTCCTTCTGTCCTGAGAATATATGCTACATGCAAAATTTTCATAACCTTGGTTATTCACTTTAAATTATGTGTTCATTAAAACACCAATGTTTAAAAAAAAAAAAGAGAGAAACTTAATTACATATGTTACATTGTTACCATTGCATATGCAATGTCTAATTGATAAACTGTTCATTAGTTGCTTTCTGGTGAAGGATAGTTATATTCTATTTCTTGATCCACAGTGAGATTTCTGTTTTCATTTTTTCACTCGTCTCTTCTCAGATACTCACAATTGACTACATTTATAAATGCTGCTGGAGAGATGCTTCTAAAAGGGTTAAATTCTCATTAGGCTTCTCATATTCAGCAGATAAACTTTATTTTGAAACTACAAACTGATTTGTAGAGTCAAAATGATTTCTTTTCACCTTTCACACTCCAGACAGAGATGAGGTCTTTCTCCGCCCTTTGAGCATAAAGGATCGCCCACTTTCTTGTTTGTCCTGGATGTCCATTTCAGTAGTGGTAAGTAGGACAGTGGAATTGCTTGATTTTTCACATTTTCTATTGCACTTGTGCATTTTATAGCCTCTTGTTATATATTGGCTTCTTTTATCTTAGCTTATGATTCCTGTATTAAGTAGAACATACTTAAGCTATTCTTACTCTTGAATATATTACATGAAAAATATAAGACAAACAGCAGAAATAACCAAAACACATCATTTTGACTCTATTTTATCACTTCATCTTTTTCCTTGTGATTCCATATTTATGAACACAATTTATTCCAGTGCTGAGAACCTACCAAGTTAATGTTAATGTTAATAGCTGCTGTATAAATGCTTTTAATCTAATTTGAAATAGGATTGCAAAATGGTTCATATGATGAGATACGCAGGAAAAAAATTTATTTCTCAGTAATGGCAGAACACCAATCTGCTAATACTTACACAGGAAATCAATAGCAATTAGATGCATTTAGTTAGGTAATAAGATGCTAATTCACTTGTAGAAGATAGAACACTAGTAATGTCTATTCTTACATTAGGCATTTTCTCCCAATGAAAGAATTATAGAAATTATAAAATAATGTCATTAACAAATAATGTCATTAAATAATGAGTATCAGAAAGATTTCCATCCTATTCCTCTATCAAAATCAGCATTTCCTCCATAATTTTCTGTGCTTTCTTTAATCAGCATTGTCTTGAAGCACTCAACAGAAAATAATGATTTCAAAATATGCTTAAATTTTTGTAAAGGTTTTTTTTCTTTTGTTGTTAGGAAGAAGCTTTGTAATCACATACACTTCATTTTCATCAGGGCTTATTTAAGTTTATCCTTAAAATGCCTTTTTCTCCATTTTTTTTTTTTCCCATAGCTTTTTGACTGCCGTGGCATTTTGCCAAAAATTGAAATTTTCAGAATAAAATAACAGCTAGAACTGGATTATTTGAACTTCAATATCTCATTACGTTTCTGAGTTGAAGGCTTTTTTTCTTTTTATTGTGTTTGTCATTTTAATAAGTTATATAAATTAAAAAATATGGAGCACATTTACACTGGATTTTGGGAAATCTGTAGTGGAAATCTTTATAGTATTATCCTGATGTACTGTTGAGAAAGAACACAAACATTTAGATTTCCTGGGTTTTTATTTTTGATAGTCTTAGAAGGTGGTGAATCACATCCATTTTAGAGCTCTAACACACTACATTTGATTTTGGCACCACTTGAAGCTGAAAAATTAAAATGTGCCTTCTCCTATGTTGCTGCTTTATGCAGCAACATAGCTGTCTACACTTACTGTGTGCTTAAACTTACATTATAGTATGATGGAACTATAGCCCTTTGCAATTAATTATATCCAGTTTTCACTGTGTACTGTGACAGAACAAGAGGCAATGGACGCAAACTGAAACACAGGAGGTTCTGCTTAAAACCTGGGTAAGTGTGTCCCTGCTGAGCACCCATGTGGTGACTTTACAGACGAAGGAAGAACAGCTCCACCACACTGCTTTCTTACTCCTCCTTCTCAACAGAATAGGGAGAAAAAATGATGAAAAAAAGACTCATGGGTTAAGATAAAGACAGTGAGATCAGTCTGTTGTGTTGGCCCACAACACCAAAGGCAGATGTTGGTGATATGGCATACGTGGTTGAACCTTCCTGCCATTATCCTATTACATTTTGATGTCATTCAACAGAGGGCAGCAGAGAGGCAGTCTGACACAATGGCATCTGGAAATGGAAATGTGGATGAAGCAAAGGTGTGTCACTGAATTCCTCTGCGCAGAAAAAAATGGCACCCACTGACTTGCATTGATGCTTGCTGAAAGTCTGTGCAGATCAGACAGTGGATGTTAGCACAGTGAGGTGGTGAGTGGTACACTTCAGCAGTGGTGACAGCAATATGAAAGATAAGCCATATTATGGACAGCCATGCTTAGCAATTCTACAACAAAATGAAGAACATTTAGATTTGCATCTATGCAAATCAGCAGATTACAATTAGGGAATGGTGTACATAGCTGCATTTTTTTTTCAGTGAGTTGGAAACAATGGTGCAGCATTGGATTATCACAAATTTTGTACCCGGTGCATCCCACAAATGCTTACACAGGAACAGAAAGAACAACATATGCAAGTTTGTCAGGACCTATTGGACTGATATGAGGCTGAAAGTGATTGCTTCCTGAATTACGTTATTATCAGTGATGAGACATGGTGTCACTACTACAAGCTGGAGTCAAAATCACAGTGTGCAGAGTTACAACATGTGAATTCCCAAACAAAGAAAAAGCTCAAGACTCAGCTTTCAGCATTTAAAGGGATGTGCACGGTCTTTTGGGATATGTAAGGGCTTATTCTTCTGGATATCTTGCAACCTGGACAAACCATCAACTTGTCAACTACATTGTGATGCTAACTAAGCTGAAGTCAACTTGATCTTTCGGAGTCAGGCCAGAGAAGACAACCTTTCTCCTGCAACATGATAATGCCAGGCCTCAGAGCAAATTGAACCATGGAACACATTGCCAGTCTCGGCTGAACTGTCCTGCCACATCCACCATATAGTCTGAGTTTTCTGATTTACAGCTGTTCAGGCTAATGAAAGATGGATTGCATGGACAATATTTTCCTAGGAAACTAAGAAATTGCCTTCATATCAGCTGTGAAATAGAGGGCACCTCCATTGGTGCAGATTTTTATGAGCATGGCATGCAGGCACTTGTACATCACTGGCAAAAGTGCATTGCTAATGGTGATGATTAATGATTGAAAAACATTCTACTTCCATCTACCCTCTTCTACTACACTCCCTTAAGTGGAGCAAGGGATGAGGAATGAGAGCTGCTGTTAGTCTATAATGGTTCACCGCTGCCATTCCTTAGTGATCCCTCTCCGTCTTTCCTCCAGCATGGGGTCCTTCCCATGGGATGCAGTCTTTATCAAGCTGATCTTTCATGGGTTTCCCATAGAATGATCAGTTCAAGAACTGCTCCAAAATGAGTCCAAGTTGCAGTCCTTCAGGGATGGACTGCTCCAGCATGAGTGACAGCTCCAGTTTGGACCTCCTACTCCAGCATGACCTTTACCTCATGGGATAAAGCTCCAGCATGAGATCTGCTCCTGCAGGGGCTCTCCACAGGTTGCGACCTCCTTTAGGTCACTTCCACCTGCTCCACCATAGTTTCTTCCATCCTCTGCACATGGAGAACTGTTCTGTGTGGTGCTCCGTCAGCTGCAGTGAACTTCTGTTCTGTGGTTGGAGCACATCCCACCATCCTTCTGCACTGATTTTGGTAAATGCAAGATTGTTTCTCTCCGCTGTTGTGCAGAGTTCTCTCCATTTTTTAATGTGCTATCACGTATGTCCAACCATCATTGCTCATTGTCTCAACGTTGGTCAACAGTGGGTCTCTTTTAGAGTCAATGGAACTGGCTCAGAGCTGGCAACTGACAATGCTCAGAGCAGAATTTTTAAACAGCAATAGACTTTGGTGTACCACACCCAATTTGCCTAATTAATCTTTTATACTAGCCAAGGAGAAAAAAGAAGGAAAGAAGTAGATGAATTTGGAGAGTGCTCAAAACTAAATAAGTTAATTATGGTATATTTCAATATACCATATATATCTCTGATACATCCACAGCAATAGATATACTGGGAAACAATTGTCCAAAGATGAATTCAGACTGTAAAATACAAGTCCCTTCTGTGGCTTTGAGATGTACTTTAGGGAGATTTCTAGTAAAGACGTTTAGAGGAATTGCTGAATCATGGTCTAGACCTCTGATTGACCACCTGAGGCGAGCAATGAGTCAGCCTCGGGAGCACAGGTGAAGACAATTCTCCAAGCTTGACTCCATCTCTTCTAGACCCCGTTTAAGAGCTGTCTAGCCCTGGGGAAGGATCTCTTTTGGAGATTGCTCCTCTTGGAGTCTTCTCAGTGAGCCCAGAACAAGAGTAGGCTTTCCATCCATTCTTCTTTAGTCTGCTAACCTCTTTAGCGTAACTTTCCTGTATATTTCTTAATTATAACATGCATGTATTTGATTACACAAGATGCTGTTTGTTGTTCTGTACCTTTAGCTGAGGCTGTTCACCCCACAGCAGAGGAGAAAAAAAAAAAAAAAAAAGACAGAGAGGGGATCTCACCACTGTTAGTAAATATCTAAAATGAGAGAGCCAAATGGATGGAGCCGAGCCATTTTCAGTAGTATTATCCATTTCAGTAGCAGAATAAGGGGCAACGCACAAAAAGTGCAACACAGGAAGTTCCGTACAATCATGAGGAAGAAGCTCGTTTACTATGAGGATGGCAGAGCACTAGAAAAGGCTGTTCAGAGAGATTGTGGAGCCTCCTTCTGTGGAATGATTCAAGACCCGTCTAATGCTTTTCTGTATAATTTACTGTAGGGAACCTGCTTTTAGCAGGGGTGTTGGACTCAGTGATGTCCAGAGGTCCTTTCCAACTCACACAGTTCTGTGATTTCCAAAACACATGGCTTATTTTTCATGATTTTAATTCCTGTTATTTTGCTATATTGCTGTTAGGAGGGAGCCCTGTCTACCAGGATTGAATGGAGGAGAAATTATGCTCAAAGCGAAGAAGAAGCACTGCCTTCCATGATCAACATGGTCAACAGATTCAATACACTGTTGCTTTAGATTAGATTGCCAATAAGTGGTTTAAAGCAAATTTCTTGGCAGGTAAGATTGTAAGCAAGAATCTTTGTTACACTAAGAGTTATTGTTGTCACTATCTGTGAAAGAAATTGTGTCAATAAACTGGGTACCATTGCATCTATTTCCAAATCATTTATGAATAACAGATTCCCATGTATATCTCAGTAACAGTAAAAGTAACCATATTTTCCAACCATTTTCTTCAACCATTTAATAGCAGTTATGGGAAGATTTTTTTTCCCTGGTGTTTTGTAACAACCTACTTTATAGAGAGGCCTTCTCAAAACTATTCTGCAAAACTAAGTGATTTGCAAGAGTTTCAAACCAATGTCAGTTATCTTTGTTTATCATCTTGTTTATGCAGAATTATGCTTCCCTACAGAACCTGTGTTGACCTCCTGCTATACCATATTTAAACCCATTTATTCTCAATCATAGGCACAACAGTCTGTTGAGTGAGATGCAAGCTTTTCATTTTATAGTCCTCTAAAGCCCTTTTAGAAAAAAAAAATATCACATTTGCCATTTTCAATTCCTCTGGTACAAGTTCTGTCCTAAGTGATAAGTTGCGCACTGCAGTTAACAGATCAGCACTTTCATATTTCGTTTCTTTAGAATTCAGTGTGAATACTATCTGTTCCTGGAATTCTGCTGCTATTCATTTTTTCAGTTTGTTTGAAAACTCTTTTTGCTAACATGCTATTTGAGACAGTTCATAAGCATTGACTTCTGTTACAAAAATAAATAAATAATGTATTACTCTTCTGAGCACTTGAAATTAATTGTTTTTGTTTTTGTCCCATTTGGCCACAATTTACCCAAAGATAATCCTAATGACATCTTTGGTTATAAAGAATATTCTGAAGTTGTCTTGTTTCTTGAGTGTTTGAAGACATAATAAGAGGTTTAAATATTTTCCTAGATTATCCTGCATCATTCCTACATGTTTCACAAAGACTTACATAATTTACATTTTCATTCGCAGCATTTTTTATTAGTATTTAATTTTCTTTCTTAGATAAGGCTTCTTTGAATCCAGTGGCCTCCCTGAGCATAAATAATACGCTTTTAGACTAAAATTGGCATACAGTTATAAGTCTCAAGAAAAAATTGTATCTTGCAAGAATTTCATTCTTTCAGTTCTTTCAGTTATTTCTTACACATATCTTTATATTTTAAAATTACTCTTTTAAGATGAGATCATTTAAGAAAAAAATTCTGTAAAACAGTGGAGTGAACATAATTCACGAACAACATGAATCAACCTGACAATAAAATAAATTTTCTGAGTATTTTACAGTCTCACAGGCTTAATCTTAATGTGTCTTAATGCAATTGGCTCATTATTCTATTTAGCTAGTCTAGCTAGTATTTCTCTATTTTAGTTGAAATATTCATGTAGATACAGCACCATATTATTTAGTATTTGTTCATAATTTTTCTCCATTGAATACTGCAGCAGTGGCCTCCAAGAGTATGAACATAACTTGATATCCAAGGTCTTGAAAGTACTGACACACAACAGATCTCAAGGCTATGAATGCAAATCACAAATTATGAATACCTGATAACTAACAGATTTTAGCCCCAAGGGAGACCTTGATTCAAGGCATCTGAGAAAGAAGGGAAAAAAAAAAAAAAGGGTATAGAAATTTAGTAAAAATCAGCAACAGTAACAACTAACATACAAAAAGAGTATATGATCACAGAAGGGACCTTGAGAGGTCATTGAATCTAACTCCCCTGCTAAAGCAGGAATCCAACAACAGGTTGCATAGGCAGCCAGCCACCTCAGTCTTGAATATCTCCATAGAAGTAGACTCCACAGCCTCTTTAGGCAATCTGTTCCAGTGCTCCGTCACTCCTACTGTAAACAAGATCATCTGCATGTTTGCACAGAACTTACTACGCTCAAGTTTAGGGCATTATTCTTTGTCCTATCACTATGCACCACTGAGAAGAACCTGGCCTTATTCATTTGCCACCCATCTTCCTTTAGGTATTTATAAATGCTTATCAGATCCCCTTCAGTCTTCTTTTCTGCAGGCTGAACACACCCAGATTACTCAGACTTTCTTAATATGGGGAGATGCCCTTTATCATTTTTCTGGCCCCCTGCTGGACTTCTTCTAGGGATCCCTTGCCTGTCTTGAACTGGAAGCCCAGAACAGGACACAGTATTCTGAATGTGTCCTTGTCAGAGCGGAGTAGAGGGTGAGGATCACCTCCCTCAACCTGCTGGCTATGCTTTTTTTAATGTACTGAGAGCAGAAAGGAAAGAATACAAAATACAACCAAATCTATGAGTGTGGAAACAAAAGAGAAACAAGGAACTGGTCCTATATCATGCTGCCAGCCCACTCAGGATGCTATACCTCATTGATACTACTGCTTATCGGCTGCATCACCTTCTTCAAGCCTGACTAAAAAAAGGACACTTTTGTATTTTCCATATACACTTTTGTTACTGTGTTTCTTTGAATACTTGTCTATTTTTATTCAATCTAATTAACTACCTTCATGAATCATGATGGATAGATTTTAAAATATTTTTTCTGTTCTCTCCCAGAGTTTTGTTCATCTTTAACTTTTTTCTTTGCAGGTAGATTGATGATTTGGCTTATATAGAATATATCATTTACATACTTGCAATCTTGCCTATTTGATTCTTTTTCTCCTGCATTTGAGTTTATGGGTTCACTTGGGGGGCTTTGCTTTCTTTTTGTTTTAGGTATAAGTAACATAGTTTGATTTAGATAAAGCATATATTCACGAAATAGCCAGTATTTATTGTTACATGTTATACGTTATATATGTTATATATGTTATCACCTTAATACTAAGGGTTCCCTGAAGAGGCATCTGCAGTACAGGAACGCATAGCTATTATCTCTCGGGAGCAACCCTATTGTAAATGCAGTGTCTGGTAAACTGGGCAGACTGCATTGCAGCTGAGCTGCCTTGATGAAGTATGTGTAGAGTAGGGTAATTCCAACATCCCAGACTTCAGGTTAATATTTAAGAACTATTCCACAACTACACAATTACATCAGAATACATATTCACTCTAGACTATAGCACATTTTCCTACTAAAAGTGAACAGAATAAACCAAGATCTTGCAGTGTTTTCACAGTGATGGCCAACTGAACTCCACCAGACTAATCTCTCACTCACCCTCCTCTAAGGAAGAGGAGTGGAGATAAAATATAATGGCTTTAAAAAAATTAAAAAATAAAGGACTAATATCTTGAGAAAATGAGAATTTCATTGAAGAATAAATAAAAGAGAAATGGAATCAAGCAAGAGCCATGTGGAGATAAAGAAATAGGAAAATAATCTCTACTTCCCATCAGTAAAAGTTGTTTGGTTGTGTCTTGGGAAGCAAGGCCTCAATATGCATAATGCTTGGTTTTGAGGACATAGGTTTTAACAGCAAGAGTCCTATCTCTCTTCCTTCCTCTTTCCAGGTTTTGCTGCTGAGTGTGATGTCATGTGGTATGGAACATCCCTTTGGTTAGTTTAGATCAAGTGCTCTGGTGAGATTCGTTTCTTGCTGTGGAGTAGGTTGGAGAGAATCTTGATGCTATGCCAGCACTGCTCAGCAATAAACAAAGCAAAACACTATATGTACTGCAGAGGGGAAAGTTAATTCCACCTCAGTCAGAACCAGCACAGACCTGCAATAAACCTGTTGTGTACTTCACTATTTTACTAAATGTAATAGCTCTTCTTACTTTTCCCCCTAATGCTAGGAGATTGTTATAAAGGAAGGAAAATAAAGGACCTACTTGACATTTTCTTTACCTGTGTTTCAGATGTATCTCCATTCACTCAGAAGAATCCCCACTATGATCACTTGATGTACTCTTCAGAAAAACTCTTTAAAATAAATGAAAAAAAGTTAGATACACGCTCTGTGTTTCTCAACTTTCTTTCACACATTCTCATCTTTCAGCTTCTAGGAGTAGCAATTTAAGGATCAATTAATGGATTATGCAATTTATCATCTAAAGCAATAAAAATATAATATGTACTTCAGAAAGGGAAATAAGATAGATGATTATGGGAAGGAGTTCTTGTTCTTTGGTTGGTTAGGCAAAGTACTTCATCATTTTGTACAAGGCTTCAAAACAGCAACAATATAAATTTACATTTTTACACCAATTATTATGTTCACCGATATTTTTCAGTTGCTAGTAATTTAAATATCGTTATTTATGCTTACAGTCATTTTACATCTTACATGATCCTTATAATAGCATTACACAGATTTGCTAGTATTCATCTAAATAGTCATCATGTTATCTTCATTTCCATGTTAATTATATTATTTAAAAATTAAGAGCTGTCCATTTTTCATATAAATATTGCAATTTATCACTCTACTTAGGAGCATCCTAGTCTTCATGCAAGAAATCTGGTACCATAATTGAAACACAGGTCAGGAACAATAATCAACACATTTAATAAGCATTCTCACAAGAGGAGATAATGAACAGTTACTTGATTCTTTTTCTAGAATCTATATGACTTTATTTCCCACATGCTCTGAGAAAATTACAGAAATTATTAGACACCGCACACTTAAATTCTGGGGAGTGAACTAATGACTAAATTTAGATAAAATAAAATAACATAAAGTAAAGCATGATATAGTAATATGACTAAATATTCACATACCTAAATTGCTGAACTGAGGCTGAATGTTTGATGTCAGCTTTGCTCCCTAGTGTCTGTTTATAAAACAGATAATTTATACATAAAAAATTCAATGTAGTATTCCTGTAGATATAGCATCTAATAAAGTAATGGGCATTTTCAAAAACAAATATATACAAACATAAGTTTTACAGAATTTCAGTATCATTTGTGTTATGACTTCATTATTTAAGCATCTTCAGACGTTACAGCAGTATACTATCAAGTTTTAGAAGAAACAATAAATACAAGTATTCTTCACTTCTGTATTTAATTTTTTCTCACTTAAAAACAAGTAATTATTTTATTTATATTATTTGTGCTGGAGTCAAGTGTGGGACAGAAAGTATAACCATAAGGTATTACATATTTGCATACAAAAGTATTGTTTATATACATATATATAAAATAATTTTTCCGAAAAAAGTTCGGAATTCGTATTTTACAAAATAGTCAAATGTACATTTTCAAAAATGAACTTATACACATTGTTTTCTATATGTGGAACCATTTTGCTTGCAAAATTTCATTCTATTGAAGTCATTACAGCTGTGCTTAGAGTCAAAATAAATGCAGCATTGTCACCAGTAGTTCTCAAAAAAAAATCTTGAATTTGAAAGTGGAAGAAAGAAGTTATTTTTAGCACAAAGAAATACACTTCTCTGCCTGCTACCTAGTAGGGTGCCTGTGTAAATGCAGATAAAATGCATTTATTCCCAACATTACTGCTGACAGCTCATTGCCTAATTGAAAATAATTGTCCTTGCAAAGTACCATTGTGCCCCATGTAAATTCAAGAAGTTCATCGTAAGTGACCTGTGGATTCAACAGCAGCACTCAGGTTATGCCATGATTAACTGTATTTCACAGTTGCAAGTAGCCTGAAGCTGAAATATGCAAGATGTAAAAGATGTCATAAAATGATAACAAAGCAGAAAAGAGACTAACTTGATGTCACCACACGAAAAACCATTTTAGTATTTAAAATATATTTACATTAATAACAGCTAATTTTGATGTTCTTCTTCAATCCGAATAGAACTTAGCTGTGCCATTGACACATCATTTCAATATTTCAATTGCAGCACTATCTAACTCAAAATTGTGTGTATTTCTACACTGGTTATATTACTTGGGAATGGCCTCAAGTTATGCCAGAGGATGTTCAGGTTGGATACTAGGAAAAAAATTGTTCTCTGAAAGTGTGGTCAGACACTGAAATAGGCAGACCAGAGAGATGGCTGAATCACTGTCCCTGGAGGTGCTAAAAAAATGTTCAGATGTTTTACTAAGGGGCATAGTTTAGTGGGGAAATATTGATGGTAGATAGGTTGTTGGACTGGATGATCTTAGAGGTCTTAACCTTGATGACTCTGATTCTGATGTTTTCTTCATTCTTTGTTACCAATACTCCCCAGTTCATTATCCTACTAATTTGGTGTTTGGGGGGTTTTGTTTCTCTTTCTTTTTTTTTCTTTTTTTTTTTTTTAATTATTATTATTTTTGAACTGTTATTGTCAACAAGGTCAACATTTTATAAATGCATACGGATTTGGCATAAACTTTTAGATCTCACAGTAGATGTCTATGTGCTTTCACATGCCTGAGCTCTCATCATAGTCAATGAGGCTCTACTCTGAGAATTTGGAGTCCATAGCATGGTTCAGTTCACCCTAACTAAGCTTGGTCAGTTGAATACAAAAAAAGGAATCTGTATACAGTATCAGCTATATACTCCATTGAACACAATAACAATCAGACCACTTGAATGCACACAGGCTACAGTTTAGGTGCCTAAAGAAAGACATTTATTGCCATCTAAAATACCCATGGGAGCCGAAGCCCTCAACGTGACCTTAACAAATGTGACATAGGACTTTTATGAGACCTCTTACCTTCTGTGGTGGCAGGTGAAGTGAGGAGAATTATGTAAATTGACAACAGAATCCTGAATGCAACTCCTTCATAGAAACACATACAGATACTTTCATTTGTGATTTTTATTTCTCCTAAGCCTAACAACTAACTTTTAACACTTATCTAGATGCCTTAGAGTCTCTCCTCATTACCATATGCCACTCCAGAAATGTGTGAAACAACTGTTGATATTCCAGCTACTCTATTACTTCTGTGCAAATATCTTAGACACTTCAGGACCAGATTAAAGACTGTAAGGTCTACATTCAAGCAACTGAATCTCATCCTAAATGTCCATGTTCTATCCACAAAAACAAGATATCCTTCATAAGTGCTGATTTCCTTTCTATATAGCCATGGCATGCTGTTATTTTCTTCTTTTCAGTAATATGGTTGAAGACTTCTTGAAGATATATATATATATATATATATATATAATGATATCTTGGTTATCCATTCTTTCTATTATTGGGTTTATTTTTCTGAAATCTACCAAAAAATGAAATCTGCAGTGATTACATGATCACTTCTTTTTGCAATTTTTTTTTTTTTTCCTCAAGAGAACACAAATAGTCTTGGATAAAATGAAGAACTGTTTCCTTCAATTTTTATAAGAAATCAACATAAAAGTTGTGTAAATACTCTTCTAGTAAGCAACTGTAACAACTTGTTATATTCTGATGGAACTTCATGCAAAATATATATGTACATGTGTTTTCAAGCATTTTCTAGACAAAATAGACCTACTTTCCCAATATTCTGATTTCTCTGAGTTTTGCACTCACTGATGCAGTTCTCTAGGAGCATAATTGCAACTGACAGCAGATGACTTATTAAGCACAGTCTGAGCTCTGGAGATAGAAACTGGAACAATACTATGGATCTATCTAGGCTTTTTTTTTTTTTTTTGTCAATTGTAACATTTATCTCTTCCCTCAGGCTCCTCTTTCCTGGGCTGAACAAAACAAGGGACAGCCACTCCTCATATATCTGTATCTTTAGACCCCTCACCATTTTTGTAGCCTTCTTTTGGGCACTTTCTTAATAGTTTGATGCCTGTTTTGCACTGTGGAGCCCAAAATTGCACATAGTACTCAAAGTGAAGCTGCACCAGTGCAGTGTAAAGTGGGACAATCCTCTGAAACAGCTGACAGTGTCATACTTGATGCACTCCAGGGTATGGTTGGCCTTCCTCATTGCCTGGGCATGCTGTTGACTCCTGTTCAATTTACTGTCAACTAAGACCCCTTAACCCCTCTTAACAGGGCTGCTGTTCAGCATCGCATCCCCCGGTCTTTATGTCTAGCCAGGATTGCCCTTCCTATCACTTTCTCATGTTAAACTTAATGTAGCTGGTGACTGCCCAGCTCCCTAATTTGCTTAGGTATCTCTTCAAGGCCTCTCCACCCTCAATGGAGTCAACAGCTCCTCCCAATTTAGTATGATCTGCACACTTGCTCAAAACACCTTCTAGTACAATCCAAGATTTAGGACAATACTTTGTGTTCTCCTGTCCTGCAGGAAACAGAAAATACTAGGGGCTTTCTAGGGGAGTCTGTGAAGAGAACAGACAATTCAAAAAGCAAAAAAACATGACTGGATCCAGTTTAAGAGCTTTAAGGGAAATTCTGATGGAATACACCCACAAGCACTGAGGAAGGTGGCATATATCACTGAAAGCCAATTTTACTAATCCTTTTTTTCTTATGGTGACTGAGAGAAGTGAAAAAACAATCGAGGAAATCTAAAGTAATTCTAACATTGCATAATAGCAGAAGAACCTTGGTGTACTGATGGACAGTTAGCTAAATATGAGCCAGCAATGCGCCCAGGTGGCCAAGAGGGCCAATGGCATCCTGGCTTGTATCAGGAATGGTGTGGTGAGCAGGAATAAGGAAGTAATCCTGCCCCTGTACTTGGCATTGGTGAGGCCTCAGCTCTAGTACTGTGTTCAGTTTTGGGCACCTCAGTACAGAAAGTACATTGAGGTGCTGGAGCAGATCCAAAGAAGGGCAACAAGGAGAGACTGAAGGAACTGGGGCTGTTCAGGTTGGGGAAAAGGAGGCTGAGGGGAGACCTTATTGCTCTCTTCCAATATCTGAAAGGTGATTACAGCGAGAGAAGGGTTGGTGTCTTCTCGCTGGTGACAGGTGACAGGATGAGGGGAAATGGCCTCAAGTTGTGCCAGGTTAAGTTTAGGTTGGATATCAGAAAACACTTTACAGAAAGGTTTGTGAAGCACTGGAATAGGCTCCCAGGGAGGTGGTTGACTCACCATCCATTAATGTGTTTAAAAATTCTTTGGATGTGGTGCTCAGGGACATGATTTAGTGGAGGGTTGTTAGAGTTAGGGTAGTATTGTATAGTATATAGAATTGATGATCTTTAAAGTCTTTTCCAACCTGAGCGATTCTATGTTTTTATGATTCTAAGGAGGTTGTAGGGACCTACAAGCTGGTTAGCTTCATCTTGGTGCTTGGGAATGGAGATATAATAGCAAATCACAGAACCACAGAATCACAGAATCACAGAATCACAGAATCACCCGGGTTGGAAGGGACCTCAAGGATCATGTAGTTCCAACCCCCCTGCCTAGCAGGGCCACCAAACATACACATTTAGATCAGGTTGCCCAGGACCCCGTCCAACCTGGCCTTGAACACGTCCAAGGATGGGGCATCCACAACCTCCCTGGGCAGCCCATTCCAGGACCTAACCACTCTCCTTGTAAAGAACTTCTCCCTAACATCCAGCCTAAATCTTCCCTCTTCCTTCAACTTGGATCTATTTCCCCTAGTCCTGCTATTGTCAGCCCTTTTGAAGAGTTTACTCCCCTCCTGGGTGTAGGTTCCCTTCAGGTATTGATAGGTCACCCTGCAGCCTTCTCTTCTCCAGGCTGAACAAGCCCAACTCCCTCAGCCTGTCCTCATAGGGGAGGTACTCCAGCCCCCTGATCATCTTAGTCGCCCTCCTCTGGACCCTTTCCAAAATCTCAATGTCTTTCTTGTACTGAGGGCTCCACACCTGGACACAGTACTCCAGATGGGGCCTCACAAGAGCCGAGTAGAGAGGGACAATCACCTCCCTGTCCCTGCTGACCACCCCTCTCCTGATGGAGCCCAGGATCCCATTTGCCTTTCGAGCTGCCAGAGCACACTGCTGGCTCATGTTAAGTCTCTCATCCATCAGGATCCCCAGGTCCTTCTCTGCCGAGCTGCTCTCAAGGACCACTCCTCCCAGCCTGTACGGGTGCCTGGGGTTCTTCCGGCCCAAATGCAAAACCTTGCACTTTGCCGTGTTGAACCTCATCAGGTTCACCCGAGCCCAGCTTTCCATCCTGTCAAGGTCCCTCTGAATGGCATCCCTTCCTTCCACCGTATCAACCGCACCACTCAGCTTGGTGTCGTCAGCAAACTTGCTGAGGGTGCACTCGATTCCCTCATCGATGTCATTGATAAAGATGTTAAAGAGCACCGGTCCCAAGACAGACCCCTGGGGGACACCACTTGTTACCGGCCTCCACCTGGACATAGAGCCATTGACCACCACCCTCTGTCTGCAGCCTTTCAACCAATTGCTTATCCATCGGGTCGTCCACCCATCAAATCCACTTCCCTCCAATTTGGAGATGAGGATGTGGTGGGGGACCATGTCAAAGGCCTTGCTCAGGTCCAGGTAAATGACATCGGTCACCTTCCCTTCGTCCACCAATGCCGTCACTCCATCATAGAAGGCCACAAGATTAGTTAGGCATGACCTTCCTTTGGTGAAGCCATGCTGGCTGTCTCGGATCACATGCTCATTCTTTATGTGATCGAGCATGTTGTCCAGGAGGATCTGTTCCATGATCTTCCCAGGCACGGAGGTGAGACTCACCGGCCTGTAGTTCCCCGGGTCCTCCCTGCTCCCCTTCTTGTATATGGGAGTGACGTGACCCTTCCTCCAGTCATCCGGGACCTCATCTGACAGCCACGACTTCTCAAATATGACGGAGAGCGGCTCGGCAACCACCTCAGCCAGCTCCTTCAGGACCCTGGGATGCACGCCATCCGGACCCATAGACTTGTATTCATTCAGTCTAAGGAGGCACTCTTGGACTTGCTCTGCCCTTACAGTGAGGAGGGATTTACCTCCTTGGTCCCCACATAGAGGTTTGGGGATGCAGGGCTCAGGGACGTGAAAAAGACTAGAATCCTGGCCACCAGTGAAGACCGTGAAGACAGTGAAATCCTAGAAACCATTTCAAGGCATGGACAAACTGTTGAGCTAGGAGTTAGGTGATCAGACAGTGAGATGAGCTGAAAATTGTCTGTAAGGTCAAGTCCAGTGTCTGATGAACAGTGATCAAAAGCCTAGTTGGAGGCCAGTAACAGTTTATTGCAGGGGGGCAGCTCTAGTTTTCCTTCTTGAACAGTTGTGGGTGACCAGATGACCTACAGAGGTCCCTTTTCAATCTCAACTACTTTTCTGTTCTTTGATTCTGTGAAATTGAAGTCTTGATTCTACAATCATTAGTGAGCATAAGGACTTTGTGCTGTGCTTTAAATGGCAGACAATTATACTATTTTGGAATAATACTTTTCCTTTTAGCTACTCAAGAGTGAAAGAAAACATGAATACATTCATACAGCTACCATAATAAAATATCAGATTAGTTTCAGGTTTTAAGCTGGGAAAAAAAAAATAATCTTGGTTAATTCAAATCCATGAATCTGCATTGCAGACATCTGGACACATCCAGCATGGTGAGGCTCTGTAGTATAAAAGTTCCTGGAGTTTCTCTTATTTATTCTGCCAACATTCCTCTAGGAGTAAAGAGGATAGGATACACCAGAGCATGGGCTGCTGAACAGACTGCAGTATTCATGCATAAAAAAATATGTAAACTTTCAGACTACATAAACACTTGCTGTGCTTCTAGATGAGATGTAAGCTCTATGAAAGAAAAGAAAAAAAAGGAATGCTGCAAAGAAATTTATACAGTACAGTACGGATCTACATATACGTAATATATATGTTGTATTTGAAATCATAAGTCTACCTGTCTCATGGATTTCAGTCTAGATGAAAGAAATTCAAAAAAGGTACAGCTTACCATCTCTTTAAGAAAATAATAAAGCCAAAAAACTATGGTTTATGAATGGTTCCAAAGCCAATGACCCTTGAAATTAAGTGGTACACCAATAATAAGATCCAAAATAAAAAAAACCTTTGTCTGTACATTTTATTTCCTTCTTCTTCATATAAACTCCAGAGAAATTGATCTCTTCTTTCTGCAAAATAAATAAATAAATAAACAAATAAATAAATAAATAGAATCCTTCTTTCTAAGCTCTAATCTTCTTTAAGTCTTGGTTAGCATTATAAAGTTTTCTAATTTCCTGATAGATTTTTTGCTGTTTATATAACCGCAGTAGAAGAGCTCAGCTTCAAAAGTTAATTTGTCTAGTAAGGCAAGCTCTGGATTCTCCTATGACTTTTATTAAAAATATTTCTGATACTTCCTTTGAATTTATGCTCAATATCAGAAACAGCTCTTTCCTTATAGTTGCAATAGAAATGCAACTATATGGAGATTAATAAGGATATTTATTTTGATTCTTTCGTACATAATTCAGGGGCTACCTCACAGACAATTATTTTAATCAATAGTCAGAAATATGTCAAGGCACAGATGGAGCTGAACTCAGCACGGGATGTGAGAAATAACAAGAAGAGTTTCTACAGGTGCACAGGCATTATGGCCTTCCAATACTTGAACGGAGCATAAACAGGAGGGGAATGGCTGCTTATGAGGGTGGACAGTGATAGGACAAGGGAGAATGGATTTAATAATGGATTAAAGGGGCAAATCCAGAAGCAATCATTTCAGCAAAGATCATACCAATGGAGACAGGAGAGGTTTAGGTTAGATATTAGGAAGAAGTTTTTTAGGGTTCTGATAGACAAAAAGCTTGGTATGAGCCAACAGTGTGTGCTTGCAGACCAGAAAGACAACTGGGCTCCATCAGAAGAGGGGTGGCCAGCAGGGTAATAAAGGTGACTGTCTCTTTCTGCCTTCATGAGACCTCACCTAGGGTACTGCATCCTGGTATGGGGCTCCCAACACAAAAAAGATGTGGAGTGTTAGAGTAGATCCAGACAAGGGTCATAAACATGGTCGAAAGACTGCACTATCTCTTCTATGAAAAAAAGCTGAGAGAATTGGGGTTGTTCAGCCTGAAAAACAAGAGTTTCCAGAGATACATCCTTGCAGACTTCCAGTATTTAAGGAAGCTTATTAAAAAGATGGAGTGACTTTTTACACAATCTGATAATGGCAGGACAAAGGGGAGTGGTTTTAAACTAAAAGGAGTACAATTTAGATCAGAATTCAAGGGGAAGTATTTCACTGAGAGGATGGTGAGGCACCGGCACACATTGCCCAGAGAAGATGCGGATGTCCCATCCTTAGTGGCATTCAAGACCAGCTTGGCTGGGGCTCTGGACAGCTTGATCTGCTGGGTGGCAAACACGCACGCTGGAACCTGCTCTCTCTGTCTCTTCTCTGAGCAGCAGGTTGAACTGATTGTTCTCTAGAGGCACTTTCCTGCCTCAGCCACGATTTCATTTTGTTCTTCTATTCTCTAACACCTAATTATTCCCGGCAATATTTGTCTGTTGCAGAATATCAGTTAAAATTTATATTTAGAGCACATTATTAAATTCTTAATAAGACAAACTAAACTGACATTCAGATTCCTAGTAAATTAAGTGAAAGGAAAGCATGGAATTTTACATGTCTCACACAATTTTGAATAAATTTGCTACAGGTATTTTAAAACAGAGGAAGCATATTCTTGTACTTAACATTATTCAATTCAATATTCCTTTAATACATTATACTGAAAAGCTTTGTCTAATAAGTATGAAAATACTTTTTGTTATCCTTCAGTGTTGATGCCTACTTTCTCATTAGAGATGGGATATAACCTAGATGGTAGTTCAGTTATCCAGTCAACTAATGACTTTCGTCTCCCATGACAGAATCCCTTTGAAAAGCAGAGAAAGGGGAAATCCAGAAGCAGTCATTTCAGCAAAGATCATACAAAAAATGGTGTATAATATATTTCAATATATACATTTTTATATACTACTAAAATCCAACTCCCCTGTCAGTAAAATTTACTTTTGAAGTAGATCAATTTTCATCTCTTGAAAGGCTCTTTTTAAAAACTCATTGCAGGCTTAGCAGGGCAAAACCTATTTTATCTTTGATCTTAGTGTGTGTTGACTAAGCATTGCTGGATAGAGAAGATCAATTAAAAGGTTATCTCATGACAACCTGATTTAAACCATGAATTAAATGAACTTGCTAAATTTGGAGTGATACAATTTCTTAAAAGATAAATAAATGTTCACCAGTACAATCATATTTTATTTTATTTCTTCTTCATATTTCTTCTTTAGTTACAGGAGAATAATTATGATGAAATACATAACCCAAAGAGCTCATGTAGTAGCTTGAATTAGTAGTTAAATTATATATTTTTGTGTTTAGCTTAAGAATCAAATGGTAGAACCAACTTCATTTGGTTCTTTCTTTTTCTTTATTTGTGATGCTCAGATGATCTATTATACTTTCATTTCTTCTCCTGCAGAGCTTCTCATATTACAAACTCCCAACTAACAAAAATTGAATGGAGTTGGTACTATGTTAAAGAAACATCTTTTTAGGGTGAATGCGATAAGTCAAGATGGGTGTTATCCATTCATCACTGTGTCTATTTTCACTTGGCAAACTTATTCTGTTTCATCAAAAGAATCATCTGTATTCTAAAATCTAATTGAGCAATTACTGACTTGAGCTAAGAACAGCCATTTTTGTAAGCATTTATGCTTCTGGACAGTTGTTTCAGTAGATACAAGCCCTGGGAAATGTTCATAAAAAATGCAGCCCTGGAATGGTGAAAATGTTAACTTTCCTGCGGGAAAGGATTATCAATTTTATGGACCATGCAGTATATTTTGCTATGCCAGATTGAATAAATTGAGAGGAGATATAGTAGAGTATCATCAGGAAAATACGATGAAAGTATAATTGACAAAATCCATATTTTGTTGTGATTATTGTTGTTGATTGTTTCATGTGTTTGTTTATTGTTTTTCTGAGCTAGAGAGCTAAATGTTGATTACTTGCTTCTTTGACTCTTCCTGACTTTCACACTCAAGATATGGGTATCTGCAAAGTATACTTCTAAATCTCTATGTTTATAGGCTACTATTAATTTTGGATACATTTCATTAAAGCTGCTCTCTTAACTTCTTACATTCAAGTACCATTTTGTATTATATTTCACTGACATCTGTAAAATTACTTTCATAACGTGCTTATATTCAGAAAATGCCCCATATGAAATGGTTATTTAAATATTTTCCATTGGAATGTTCAGTGATTGCCATGATGTGGTAATGTGTGGAACTCTCTTAAAAGTATAGAATTAGATATTATTAAAAAGATAAAGAAAAAAGTAGAAAAGAACAAATGAAAGGTGTGCTAGAGGTGTAAAAAGCCTTCACTGTTATCCAATATGTAATAAGTACAGGGAGTGCTTGAGATATTTCCAGGGGCAATGTGAAAGTACACATTTAGGAGTAATAACATAAGATCATTTTTATTTCAGTCTAATGTGCATTTGAGATTGTTTTCTATAGACGTATTTTTGGTTAATGAGAGGAATTAGGTTGGAAAGGACTTCCGGAGATGATCCGGCCCACCCCCCCGCTCAAGCAGAAACACCTAGAGCAGAATGCCAAGGACTGCTCTCAAAGGGCTTTAGAACATTTCCAAAGAGAAAGACTGCACAACTTCTCTAAGCAAACTATTGCATTATTCAGTCACCCATACAGTAAACAAGTGCATGCATCAGTACACACTGGAGCTGACTTGCTGGAAAGGAGCTCTGTAAAGAAGGACCTGATTGTTCTGGTAGACAACAGGTTGGCCATGAGCTAGCAATGTGCCCTTGTGGCCAAGAAGGCTGGTGGCATACTGAGGTGCATTAAAAAGAGTGTGGCCAGCAGCTCAAGGAAGATGATCGGAGGATCATCTCCTCTACTCTTCCTGGAGCGCTGTGTCCAGTTCTGGATTCCCGGGTTCAAGAAAGATAGGAAACATCTAGAGACAGTCCAGCAGAGAGCCACAGAGATGTTGAGGGTCTTGGAGCACCTCCAGTATGAGGAAAGACTGAGATACCTGTGGCTGTTCATCCTGGAGAAGACTGAGGGGAGAATCTTATCAACACTTATTAATATCTAAAGAGCTGGTATCAAGTGAATGGGGCCAGGCTCTTTTCAACAGAAGCCACTGACAGGACAAGGGGCAATAGACATGAAGTGAAACAGGAAGTTCCATGAAAACATGAGGAAAATCTTCTTAACTTTGAGGTTTACAGAACACTGGAACAAGGTGCCCAGAGAAGTTGTGGCTTCTCCTTCACCAGGGATATTCAAAAATTGCCTGGATGCTTTCCTGTTTAGTCTACTGCAGGGAACTTGTTTTAGTAGGGAGTTGGACTCAGTGATCTCCAGAGGTCCCTTCCAAACCCTACGATTCCGTGATTCTGTGAAGTGCTTATTGATGATTATAATACATGGGTAAGTAAAATAGGTGGTTGGAAATCCGCCTATTTCAATTGACCTGGGAGCCCCCAAGGTATGGGCACGCATATGGCAGGGCTAGGTGGCCTATCTGAGAGATCAGGGGAACCAAGTCATCTACTAGAGAGACCAAGAAAGTCTCCATGAAAAGCAAGATGAGTCAAATTGGTAGTTTTTATGTAGATGTCCAAATGTGGATATATTAATCCTACCCATGTTGTCTTTTGACTAGCTATATGTCAAATCCATGCTTCACTAGCCTAAACTAACTTACTTTCATTCACAGTAGAACACCTTTTCTTGAAACTTGTTGCCCAACTAGATTCTTGTCATGAGACTTTTGTGTCAAGACAGAGTAACTAGTGTTTTGGAAGTGCAGATGAATCATGTCTGCGTAATATATTTGAGCCCAAATTCAGTTACCTGTTTGGGATGTATTTCATTCTAACCAGTTAACAGATTACAAGTTTTGAGCATGTTAGTTAACATGATAATGAGTATGCTCTTCAAAGCAAACAAAACACATTCTGGTTTAGTAAGTATTTCAATACATTTGTTCAAGTGAATTAGACAAAAGTAATTATTTTCACAGAGTAGTAGAAGAAAAAAAAATGAGGCACTATCTGTGATAAGAGATAAATTATTCAGATGCTCCAGAATTAGAGTAAGTGCAGAAATAGTACTTATCTGGGGTCAGTGTATTCCTTGTTTAATAAGAAAAGAAGAAAGGAAAATCTTTGTTGGAGAAAATATTTAGATGTCCAAAACGTCCATTTTGTTCACAAAATTGATTGTGAGATGGATTGTTACTAACGTGATTCCTTTTAACCCAATGGCTTCTTATAAGATATTAAATGGTTTAGAAGTCCTTATGAGACCAGCGTAATGTAAAATATTCACCATTCCTCTAATTCATGCCAAAAATATACCCCTAAAATTAAAGTGGGATATCTTTACAATAATTGGCAATATCAGCTTTCTACAGGAAAGCGAAAGGGCTGGGAAAGTTAATAATACTTTCATTGATCTTTGCATATAAGAGTAATCCTCTTTGGAAATGAGGTTGCTAATGCAGGAATGAGCTTTCTTTTATTTCTGAATGTGCACATATTAACAATTAAATGCTTCTTCACAAAGCATTTCCTGTAAAAGGAAAACCAACGCACTGCGAGAGGTAATAAAAAGCTGGTATCTGGTTCAATAAAAGTCAGGCATATCTAACTACTCAAAAGAAGGTGCCTACATTCCATATACTTTTTGATATATATACATATATAATATATATTAATATAAATAAATATTTTTGTAAAATATTTATATATTTATATAAATAAAAATAATATAAATATTTAATATATTTATAAATATAAATATATATATAAATAAAAAAAATCATCCCATTTTTGTGTTTTTATGCAAAAACCAGTAATGACAAATTTGTAAATGAGATAGCTGACAATTTTAAATATGGGATCAATAAACTGCTCTATAGTGGGGTTCATGCTGGTTTTGATGTGTCCAGCATCTGATCTGCATGGTCTATCCTGTCTTCTCATTAAACTCAATTTCTAAACCTTTTATTGGGTGTGGAAATCTCTATGTGCTCACGGTTGTAGGAGTGTCTGAGTCAAACAGGTGGAGTGGGACTAAGGACAGCATGGGCCATGTGCCTGGAGGTCACTGCTGGAACTCATGAAGATACGTGTATCAATGTTTATCAACAGTAAGCATCAAACTAGACTGTGTTAATAGAATTTCAATTGACCTGGGAGCCCCCAAGGTACGGGCATGCATATGGCAGGGCTAGGTAGCCTATCTGAGAGATCAGGGGAGCCAAGTCATCTACTAGAGAGACAAAGGCAGGGTGAGAGACCCATTTTTGTGAGTGTGTCTGAAGAGGCAATTAGAAATAAAAGGCTTGAAGGGTCACCTAACGGGTGCCAAAGACCATCTGCAGTGGGATCAGTATTTGGTCTACATTTGGTGTATGCATGTGCATCAGCCACACTGTTCTGTGTGAAAGGATCTTCTGCAGCAACTGGAGTGGAACTGTGGCCACAGAGCTTGAGTGAGGTGCCAGCAAGTGTGAATGATGAGGACCTAGGGCAGTTCCCGGAAAGACCATGTGTCTGAGTCCAGATTCCCATGATTGGAAAATTCAAACACTTCTGGCTATATAAATTCCCATTCCCTTATTTTATTTACCTTTATTTTTATATGGTGCTTATGTATGTATTTGTCTTCTCTTCTTACACTGGTTAAGTAACAGGATTCATTCACTGTCTGATAACATTTATCCAATTTTATATAAGAACGTTTCTAGGAGTACAAGAATTATTTTATTAGCCTTCTAGTAATGCCTAGTATCTAAGGTTACTCCTGAACTTGATATTTGTTTAATCTTAGGGTGGGCAAGGGTTCAGTTGGAAAGGAACACTGGCATTTTTTCTAATGCTGAAATTTCAGTATATGTATACACTGGTGATCCTTAGATCATAATCTTCCTTTCTATCATTAGTCTTGATACTTAAATGCTGCATAAACACCAGCAGCATGGACCAAGTATATGGTCTGTTGGTCAAAAGAAGAATCCTCTTGGATAAGGACTAGAAAATTTCTATCACACTGAAGATCTAGCCAGATTCATCCTAAAGAGAAACCTTCCATAAAAGAAATTAAGAGAGTTCCACCTCAGTTGATCAGTTTGATGAAAAAATAATTTTACTTATAGATCTGAAGTTTTGCTGAATTAGGTCCTATGAGAGAAAAGCCCTGTGTATTTTTTAAAAATACCCTTTCTGGAAATAAATATATGTATTGCCTGAATAAATTATTGGGAACAGTAAGGACAGCGAGGGACTTTTCAGTGCAGATGAGAATTATTCAGATGATGATAGAAGTGCTAAATCCAAACCCTTGTTCCATCATTACCTAGGGATAGACATTGATAAAGGAAAGTTTACATAAAAATTTTCCTTTCAGCAAATATGCAAAATACAAGGGAGTCAGATGACAAGAAAAAATAAAGTTACCCAACATCAATGGAAGTTTTTTTTTCCTTCAGTACTAAAATAATCATAGAGTTATAGAGTAACCCAAGTTGGAAGGGACCCAGAAGAATCATTGAGTCCAATTTCTGAGTTCACACAGGACTATTCAATATTCAAACCATATTTTTAAGAGTGTTGTTTCATATATCTCTTGAATTCCAGCAGGCTCAGTGCCATGACCACTCCCCTGGGGAGCCTGTACCAGTGCCCAACCTCCTCACTGTGAACAGTGAAGCTGAAAAATAGACCTCATATTTTGTTCTGGTAATTTAGACATTCTATTTTGCTTTATTATCCTGCAAAAAGTAAAGAGGCAAATAGAGTAATTTTTCACAGGACAGATATAATTACGATTGTTTTTTCAATGTTTTGATTGAAATTTGAATGTGGGTTTTCATAGAATTCTTATTTTGGGGGCATTTTGGTATTAATTCTGATTTCATTTGTTAATTTGCTAAGTGCATATTTTTGATTTTGTAGCAATAGACTTGCATCTTTATAAGTGATGCAATAACTGGATCGGAGTTTTACAGAGTTTCTCATTAAATGGAAAGGTCAGCACCACAAAGGAAACTTCTGTGTTATTCTGGATAAAAGATATATACACTGAACATGTTTGCAAAACTGTAGGTTCCTGAAGTAGAATATCGCCTAGCAGTTTTTGAGAAGTCTTTTCTCTGGCCATCTAGTTGTGCCAACTTCTGGCACAAATATGTTGTTTTCTTTTCATAAATAAAGAGATATCCTTAAAGTTTATTAGTTCTGGCTCATATAATTTACATATTTTTCTGATATTGAGAAGTGAAACCTAGGTATATGGACAGACAGTAAACACAACATTCAACTACAGAATTCCAGGGGCTAACAAAAAATGTTTTCTTCTCAGAAGCAATTTATATTCTATTTATGGAGACCCTTATAAATACCTTAAGACAGGAGTTTACATAATCAAAGTGGCTACTTATGGAGACCTAAATGTATTTACCACATATTCATACTCAAAGCATTTTGAAAAAAAATCAAGAGCACAGAAAAATAGTCTCATAAAATATATTATTTTGATATCACAAAACTATATCAAAGGGTTGTATAAGAAAAGATTGTCAGCTAATAGTCAGAAACCTAATCTTTGAAAAATGTTCTACTGTTATCCTGCCCACACAAACTCCATGCAAAATTGTATGCAATTAATATGCAAAAAAAAAATTTGTAATCAAAGTTAATGGATGGGCATAAAAGAAAGCTGGAGAAGATTGTGTTAGACTCTTCTTCTGACCTTGTAATTCCATTAGGAGTGTAATTGCAGTATTAGCCATTATTACAAGTGGTTGCTTAATGTAAAATAGAGAATTCTGTTCTGGCTATTTTCATGGCCAAAGTTCTTGAACTCAGGCTAAATCTCAGAACACTTTCAATGACCCTCAGGACTCTCTAGAGTCCCTTAATGTTTGTATATGTCTCTAAGTGCCTTTGAATATATTCTGTGGCAGAATAAACTAGCTTACACAGATCCATGCCAGGCAGGCCTACAAGGCTGCTGCTTGTACACAAGCTAGCTATTTTTGCTACGTCTGAGACTGTACAGTAAAGCCATTCCCTACAGTTTTCACTGATTCTGAATTTTAAACTTTACATTTCTATAATTATTACATTTCTATAATTAGAATGTAGTTCCATGCCTTCTCTAACCACAAGCTTATAAAACATTGTTGAGTGTGAGTTTACAGAAAAGAATAAAAATTCTTGGATGAACAAAATTGTGTAAATAGTTCCACAAGAACAGAAAAATCATAACTAGAATAAAGCAAAAGACTTCTCAATTAACTTCAGTCAGTATACACTCAAGTCCAAGGTAATGCACTGCAATTATTATTTTTTTCAATAAAAGGTAAATGATATTAAAAAAATAAATAAAAGTAGCAGACCCTAAAATTAAAATATATATGGATCAAGAGCTGCTGTAGGTTTCCATTATCAGTAAAAATTCTAACTAAGAATTGTCTTTATATTTTCCTTTCAATATTTGTCTTTACATAAGTCTTACATTACAGTCTGCATTAGCTATTTTAGGCATTGCTGTGCCAATGTTATTTTCTATAACTAGCAGATAACATCTCCTAGAAAATTCCATATTTTTTTCAGTGATATACTTCAGTAAGATGCACAACATATTTTTGGAATAAAAAAAGAAAGGATTTAGTAAATCTGTCAAGAATCTACAAATCTATGATAATTTTATCTGTACACTCAGTGAATTTCATATACTGCTTTTCTACTGCTTTTCCAGTCAAGACATCCAGATAGCTCAGCAATCAATTTTGCTTTTTCATTTTCTGTAACAGTGAAAATTCAAATTATTTATTTCTCTAATCACAGTGGGTTAACTAAAGGTGTTATACCCAGCTTTGAACTGAGTGAAATAAATGCTAAACAACATCACAAAGACTGAATAGTTATGAATGAGCTCTCACTGATTGTTTTAGTCTTGTAACACCAAAGTTACTGTCATGATCTGTAATGTGGACTGAGAGATTTCCTTTGCTTTGTTCAAGTGATTTCTGTGGTAGGGGATGGCTAACCCTAAAAATCTCAGAACAGTTTTCTACACAGCATCTACATCCCTTGTCGTGGAGTTGACTAGATCAATCTATGTCCGTGACAGGGGCGACAGGCCTCTGCCTTCTCCTCCCACCCCAGTCCCACAAAAAATGGGAAGGAAGGAAGGGAGGAAAAGAGCAGCGGCAACAATCTATGGAGGAAAACTTATTTTACTATAATATTGGAATACAAGATAAGACAGTATATACAATTTAATTGAAATTGAGGTTAATAAATCAGACAAGATGAGAGAGAGAGTTCCCAGGACCGAGTCAAACCTGAAAAGCTTGGAACAGCTAGGAAAGCACCTCCAGCACCCACTGCAAGGCAGCATAGAGCGCGCCCCCCACCCGGAAGGGCCAGATCCCGTGACTTCTGTAATGTACAGGGATAGGTACCTGGGATTGGGGCAGTGACACTTTAATACCCCGTACACTACATGATGTTTTGATGTGGAATACTGAAACCCAAAAACAAAAAAAACATAGAACCATGACACCCTTTATGTGTTAAGCTGGGAGCATTAACACTTCATGGATCTGGCTTTCACTCCAGTCCCAAACAATTTTCGTCCTTTATACTGAAGAATGACACGATCATGTAGATTGGAAGAGAAGACAATCCGAGGCCACAAAGTAAAATCTCCTGCTGAAAGCATGTCCAGTTAGAACAGATCGTTCATGTAAGTACCTGCAATAACCCCAGAACCACCTGTCTCACTCCAATTTATAGGAGAGAGAGGAGGTTCTTTGCTATATGTATACCCAGTGTGAGATTAAGAAACAACAGTTCAAATGTTGGTCCAGCCAGTTTATTATAAATCTTAATCAGGGAGATGGGGAAGGGGAAGATGGACACAATTAAATATTAGGTGATGGGGAAGGGAATGCGGGCAATAGAAAAGATAGGAAAGAAGCAAGAATTGTGTAGTCACCACGGATAGTCACCACCAGGATCCAGCAGCGGTCCCGCTGCATGCCATTCCGATGGTTCGAGGCAATAGCAGCAGGGGGAAAGCAGCAGCAGTGTGGCCGGCCTTGGGCAGCAAGCAGGTAGCAGGAAGAAGTTGCAGGGTAAGTCCAGGAGGAAGCAGCAGGACTCAGGCAGCAGGCCCAGGAGAGTCCATCAGCATGCAGGAATTCTGTCTTCTTCAGTATGCAGGCATCACTGTGAGGAATCTGTTGTCAGAAACCTTTCCGGAGAGAGCAGCAGCAGCATGGCCCGCCTTAGGCAGCAAGAAGGTGCAGAGACAGAGTAGGTCCAGCAGGGAGAGGGGCAGGACATGAGGCTTCTCATGTCCGAAAAACTCTTTTTTCTTCATGAGGAATCTGTTGCCAGAAACCTAACCATGGTTGTAGGTCCTCTTTTTATCCTTCTTCTGCCAGTGTGGCATTCCTGAGCGCTTAGGTAAGAATCACGTGAAGCACCCACTGAGATGGCCATCTTCCTTGAGATAAGCCCACACTGCTTCACAGCCATTAAGTTGTGGCTTCTCTCTCTCTAACTGCCTTTGGGCTTGTCCGTCTGTGTCCCTCAGACAACAATTTCACAACCCTTGCCCAGGACTTGCTTGGACTTGTTCAATCTGTGTCCTCCAGAGAAAGGATTTCTCAATAGTGGTCAAGGACTTGCTTGGACTTATCAGCAAGTTTTGAGGCAATGGTATAAAAGAATAGTCTCTCACACCACACTGGGAGATGAGATTTAACTAACGTGATTTTCTTTTTTCTGAAAATATAATCAGAATTTACCTATTTACAATTGTTACCTTGTTTATCTGTTCTCTCTTGTCCTATTACTTTCTCCATTTAGAAGACTGCCTTCTCTATTGACCATCCTTTAGATAGCTAAATAGAAAGACCTCTGTTAATCCTCTTCTTAAGCTCTCCTCATGTTTCAATTGCTCTGGGACCAAATGATCCTAGTGGCCTGCTTTGGGGTCGTTTCAAAACGAAAAAGTCTTTCTTCTTCCAAGTCATCTAAAATGTCTTGTAGGTGCTAGATAAAGGGAAAGAATCACCTCCTTGATCCTGCTGGTTCCATTTCTAATACAGCCTGGGAGGCAATTGTTTCTCTTTGCTGCAGGGTCACACTGTTGGTTCATGACAAGCTTGATGTTCAGTTGGACACAGAGGACTTTTTAGGAAAATCTGTTTCCTAGTCAGTCTGCCTTGGCTTGTACAGCTAAAAGGGATTATTTTGTCTCCCATATATAACTTTGCATTTACCACTGCTTAACTTCAGCAATCAGTTCCCCCATTTCAGCTTCAGTTGGTACAGGATGCACAACATCCTAGTTGCAAATAAACTGTATTTTTTTGCAGTACTGATCATTAATATTGTTGCCAGTTGTTTACTGTACCTCTGTTGATAATAACCTTTAAATCTAATAATTTAGCCATTTTTTCTTCCCATTATTTCATTAAGTTGGTAATGTGAACACAAGTGATGAATATGTTGAAGACTCAGCTAAAGTCAAGTCCTTTTTGGCTCCAAGTTTCAAAGTGCTTTACAGAGAGCAGAAAGATGGGCCTGCAGAACAGAAAATTGTTGAAATAATCATGTTCTAACAGTCTTTTACTGGAGTTGACCTTCACAAATTTATGTATATACATATTGTATAATGAACAGCTTCTCTGTGGAAAACAAATAGAAAACATGAAAATATCAAAATGATGAAATTAAATATTTTCAATATCACTACATACATAGGAACATCCTATTCACAGCTATTCTAAATTACTGTCCAAGAAAGAATGTGTTTGTGTATATGGAAATAAAATAAAATCCTCAGCAGGACAGTTTTCTCTCAGCAGTGATTGAAATCGAAATTAAGACATAGTGATTATCTGCCATCAGAGAGTTAATCAGTCAAAAGCGTTCTCAAAGAGTTAGATATAGCAACTTCATAGCTATTCTGCATCACTGCAGTCATGAAAATTACATAGAATCTGTTCATGTTGTGATACTCACTACACTTGTATTCTAGGGAAAATATATATTTTATTATATTAAAAAAAAATTAGAGACAGCATTAAGTGAGCAGCTCACATATTTTCTCTTTGGTCATACTATATTTTATCTCTCTTATATGAAAACTAAATTAACCAAGTCTCTTTACATTCCAGTTAGGTAAGTGGCGTGTTTTCTTAATGGAAATGAGCTCTCATACTCTACTTGCAACAAAATAATAGGCCAGTAGGAAATGAAGAAGAAAATGGAACAGAAAAGTAGTAAGGAATATAGAGAAAAATTCTAGAGCTTATGTTGATGACGATGCTAGAGCAAGTTACTACTGTTTTTACAATATGTTCTAGGCTTTAGTGCAGCTAAATAGCAAATGTGAAGCTGCTGGATTTTATGATGAATGAATTCAATTCTGCTTAAAAGAAGTAAGCATATTTTCAAATATTATTTAATTATTTAATTTTTCAATATGTTTAACTTACATTACCAATAAAATTTTCTTTTTTTGTTTCTAAATAAATTGTTGCCACTTTTAGGACTATTGCAAACACTTCATTTTCGTCTATGTAGCCTGGGATTATGGAAGTAGGTTGCTTTACTTCAGCTAGGCATTTGATCATAAAGCTTTAGTTAGTTTTGTTCTGAAAGAAGAGAAGACAAGAGCTTTGAGCCTGAATTCAGAATAAATATAAGACAAAATCTGTAAATACGTTATCTCAAATAAAGTGATTTTTCATTTGTTACATTAATGGCTAGAAGAATACACATAAATACTATTTATAGCTCAGCTTTACGTATTTTCTCACTGGAAAATTCTACAATTCCACCCATTCAGATGAAAAAAAAAAAAATCAGTTCAGGCCATTACATTAAATTATGGTAAGTTAAGATTTGTCTACAATAATGAATGTGATATACATGAAGAGAGCTCTCACCTATGACTGTAATTATAAGAAAATTCTTATAATTTTCTTATAGCACAGAAGAATGGTTTATTATTATAAGACTTTATATCAACATGCTACCACAACATCAAAAATCAAAGATATTTCCAAAGTACAATAAAGAAGCAACAAACAAGACTGAAACCTCCAGTTTGCTTCTACTTTAAAAAAGGACTCTGTTGTCTGTATGTGTACATTTACAATAGCAATTATAATATTATAATAGCAAGTTCTTGGCTTACTAATGTGCCAGTTTCAACTAAAACCCGCCGTGTATCATGAATCATCATGATCAGAAATAATTCTAATTATCCTCAGCTATTAAACAAGATTTGAATTATATGTATAATATATATATGCACATTTACATAGATACACATGGAATGTCAAGCAGATCAATGATAACTTCATTATATAGTCTAGAAAATTATTTCTATCTATCTTAGGCAATCAAACATTTCTTTAATAATTGCACTGGAATCCGTTTTTAAACAACTAGAACTCAGTTACCAGCAAACTTGTTAGATTAAAAGAAATACCATTTTAAAGTTACGTGGATGAAAATTAAATGGAAATTAGAACTACAGTTGTCTAATCGCCAATCAGAAACATAGGAAGACAAGATTTCCCTAGTCTGTTCAAATAAATTTGAATTTCTATTTCCTAAGTCTTTGGGAGTGCAGTTCCAGTGATGTCATAGGACTCATCTTGTATGTACTCAATAGCACAAGTCACAACAGCTTTAATATCTCAAAGAATGAGTCTATGGGACATAATGTCTCTTTTCAATCCTTAGCCATGTTCAAACCAGAGAAATTACCCAAAAATTTAAAATCATTTTGATGTTATTTGCTTCTAGGAGCTTACCATTCTATGTATCTAATGTCAGAAGTCTATATGTTTTTCAACATTCTTAAAGACGCTTGTATTGATAATTGTTCTTAAATATTATTTATTGATATTAAGCTCTAATACTGTATTAAATATGTTGTTCCATATTTTGAATATTTTCTTTAATATTTGATGGGTTGTTAGATTAATGCTGTAAACAGAACATGAAAAAAATATCCTAATAAGATGTGAATATTTTTAGATAATTCAACTTTCAAATTATCTTATAAAAGTTTTGTTCTAAGACATTTTACTGACTCCAAGAATAATCAATAAAATACATTCCCTCTTATATAAAAAAGGTTTCAAATATATCTCATGTTGTTAGTGCCTGAAGTCAGCATAACCATGACTGTAACTCCAATAATACTTGAGCAGTCATCTTGATCCCAGTTTTGAAAAAATGTGACTCCTGAAAGAAAGGGAGAAACCATGAATTTAAGAGCTAGTCTGAGTTCTAAACAAACTGCAATGCTCTGAGGACAAAAGTGACTAACAGAAAATAGTCAGATGTCAAGGCAATTTGTTCTAGGCTTTAGTTCAGCTAAATAGCAAATGTGAAGCTACTGGATTTTATGATGAATGAATTCAATTCTGCTAATGGACTGACTGTGTTTTTTTTTTTATTAAACTTTCATCTTTCAAGTAACCTCCTACTAGAGGTTAGGAATGTGCAAGGAGGAAAGGCAAATAATTATATACATTGTGTGTTGCATTGCCTCCTACGGTTCTGACCTACTGAAACATAATGGAAGTTATTTCCCAGTTTAGTGAAACAGAAGTTTTTACACTGTGCATAACATTTAAGTACTTGCCTAACTTTGAAGCCAGTAAAATCAGTGATGTGCTTAGAAGTTAAGCTTGTCAGAAAACGTTTACATAGATAGTAGTGAAAAAAAGAAAGGTAGTATGCCAAGACTAAGGAGAGCAAGAATTCAAAGTCCTTTAAAGATGTATAACTCCTAGTGTACCTCTCTGAAGGTGACTGATAAACCTGATCAAAAGCAAAATTTTGCAGGCAGCTACTGAGGACATTAAAAACCAGAAACAAAACTGAAATAATAACTCACATATTAAGAACCTTGCACTTCTGCTGCATGTTGTTCTCCTGTTTTGTTTATTTTAATTGTTAATTACCTCAAAACAACTATGCCTCAGGACGTGACAGAATTTGATCTAGTCATCTGGCATTAAGACTCCTTGGAGTAGTGATGGAAGAAATTAAGAACTGTAGAATCAAAAAGGACCTGTAAATATCATCTAGTCCAACTCCTCTGCAATGAACACGGAAACCTACAGCCACATCAGATTGCTCAAAGTCCCATTCAGCCTGACCTTAAATATCTCCAGGGATGGGTCATCCACAACATCTCTAGGCAATCTGTTCCACCATTATTGAAAAAATCTTCTTTTTTATGTCCAATTTAAATTTCCCCTTTTGTAGTTTGAAACCATTTCTTCTTGTCCTATCACAACAGACTCTGGTAAAGACCCTAGTCCTTCCTTCTTACAGCATCCCTTTACTGAAAGGTCACAATGAAGTCTTGCTGAGGAGAGGCTTGGCGAAGAATCTCCAATCTGAATAGCCCCAGCTCTCTCAACCTTTGTAGGGAATTTGTTTTATCCCTTGGATCATTTTTGCGGCCCTCCTCTGGACACGCTCCAACAGGTCTATATCTCTCCTGTACTCAGACTCCACATTTGAATACAGTACTCCATGTGAGGCCTCACCAGTGCAGGGTAGAGGGGCAGAATCACTTCCCACAAACTGCTGGCCACAATTCTCTTAATGCAGCCCAGCACACTTCTCTTAATGCAGCCAAGAAAGCCAAGTGGCTTTCTTGGCTGCAAGGGCACACTGCTGGTGCATGTTCAGCTTGCCATCTACCTGTAACCTCTGGTCCTTTTTGACAGGGCTGTGTTCTATACTCACATCCCACAGCTTGTACTGATAAGTGGGGGTTGCAACAAGCCACGTGCAAGACCTTCCACTTGGATTTATGGAATCTGAAGGGGTTCACCCAAGCCCACTGCTCAAGTCTGTCTAGGTCTCTCTGAAAGGCATCCCGTTAATCAGATGTCAGCCTCACCACACAGTAAACATGTACGTAATTCATGATATTTGTGTCATAATGTATTTAAATACACAGTAGAACTAAAAGTAATGTTTCATAACAGAAATAAAACCAGAGATTGTAGTTTAGAGGTTTGGGAGGGTTGGCTTGAAATTTGTTAGTTGATTCAAAACAGCGCCTAAATAAGAAAATTCTGAATGTAACTTGGAGAGATAAGAGTCATTATTATTCTCATTTAAGAAGCTATTGAAATGAATTTTTTGAGTACTATTGTCACATTCTTTAGTATTTGGAACATGAAACATTTATATTCTGCTTAGCTTGACGAAGAGAAGAGTAGGGGGCAAAAACAGAGGGCAAGACAGGGACTATTCTGATATGACCACTTTTCAAAAATTCCTAGTACTTCTTGGTATTCTTCACTTGTTTTACATATGATAACCAAAAGAAATACTGGAAAAAAACAACAACAAAGACACCTGCAAAACTGCTACTTGGGGATGCACTGTGAAATTGCTAATATAACATCAAAAATAAGAAAGTACAGAAAATTTTAGCAGAAATATATGCAATACAATCATTAATTTATTTATTATGTTAACATGCATGCTCTGACTCCATTTCCAAATTGTCAGTTTAGAATAATTGTTTCGTCATCTACAAAAAAAGAAATGATAAAAAACGAATCTTTAAAAATATCTCCCTTTAATTAGGCAAAGCACATAAAATGCCAAATGTTTATATTCATAATGTTCACACTTTTTTCCTCTACAGCTACCTTATCTGTTTATAAGATATTTATAGCAATAGAAATTAAAACCAGTACTTTTTCTCCCATTCTGGATCTTCACTATCAAATTAAGAAGACTAATTCAATATTCGTTTCACAACTGTAGTTTTCTGCCACGAAGGGGAGGGAAGAGGTGACTAGATACTTGCAGACATTGTTTATTGAGATTTTCTTAATCAGAAAGATGTTTAAATGTATGACTAACATTGCACATGCACTTAAACTCTGTGCATGCTTGCACAGAGGTGTATTTTTCCACTATACAACTGCTATAGTCCTTCATTATTAAATGCTGTCCTTATTGCAATCCAAGAGTCAGTGTGAGAATGTACCTGTGTTCATCCCATCACCTTCAGCCTCTGCAAATATGGTGTTCTTCCTGATCCTATGTGAGCAATTATTGCACTTAGTGCAAACTTTGCTATATTCCAACGCTACCACCGTTGTTTCCAATGCACTGAAGACTATACTCAGATCCAAACATGGTTCCCTGGACGTAATTTGCAGTTTGTGCAGATTAACTGATTAAGACACTCTTCATTTTGTGTTCTGATGGCTGTGCATTGATCATCTGGAATACAGTTTGTCTTTCATATTGCTATCACCATTGCTGAAACACTCCACTAGTGATGAAAGCCAGTGTGTGCAACATTTTCTGTGTGGAGAAGTTTGGTCCCACACCTTTGCTTCATCTGTACTTTCATTTCAGACACCATTTTGTCAGACTGCCTCTCTGCTGCTATCTGTCTCACAGCAACCGAATGTAAAGGGATATTAGCAGAAAGGTTCAGCACCCTACTGCCGTACCACCGCCATCTTCCTCTGGCGTTGTGAGCCAACATAATAAAATAGAAGGCATTACTTTAAGAGCAGCCCACATACTACTTCTTTTTCCCGTATATGAAATTATCTATTTTTAGTCTATATGGAGCACAGCTAGATTTACCATATATCACACACATACATACATTTACTATACACTGGCATCCAAACTGACTGTGTTCTCTTAGCTTTAGATTCTGAAGTATGGTTACTCCATTACTATTCTAAATAGCAAATCACTCTTTGCTTCTCTGAGAAGACCCTATCCAGTTATCTGATGTAGAGAGAAAGGTTAAGTGAAGAAATTGGGAATTTGAGGGTTTAGAGAAGCTCTGAATTTAGCATTGGTAACATATTCTTACAACAGCAACAGCACACTGTCAACATTTTTCTTGTTAACTTTTGTGCTCTGCTTTATCCACAGTAGATGTGGAAATATTGGTCTAGTATGGAATGTGGAGGTTGGTGGCCTTGCATTGGCAGGGGGGTTGGAGATTCATGATCCTTGAGGTCTCTTCCAACCCTGGCCATTCTGTGATTTTGTGATTTTGTGAAATATATTTTCATCTTCTTATCTCCCAGTATAGTTACAAATACATACATCTATGATATTGGCAGGTAGCCTTATGAGTCAACTTATCATAATTCTGGGTGTCATTCTTATGGACATAAGTTCATCATCAAAGCTTCTTCCAGGTAGCATGTTCACTTCTTAAAAAGAAAATGAATCTTTAAGTTATTCAAGCTCTTTTTTAAAAAAATTATTATAAAATGCTTGTTGATTACTGACATATCTCAGACCTCCTGTCATACCTGTATACTGACTCTTGGCTCTAAGCGGAGCTACAGTTTGCATTATTAAGTAGCCATTTCTGTATATGAATTATTGACATCCTATCTCATATTTAATCATGCTTCAGAGCATCATTTTCACCTCTTACTGCTTTCTCTACTCTTTTCTTTTTATCATTCTATATAGTTCTTTCTTCCTCCCTTCATTTATTTTTTGCTGCAATACTATTTCATTCATTTTTTGCCTTGAAGAACTTTTTAAACTTTTATGTGTGCATTATTCTGCTTTATTTCTATTTTTTCTGGTTCGCAATTTTCTAGATATTGACAGACAAACACTTATATTAGATTGATGGCTGCACAGAAGCATGCTAAATTTTTTTTTGAGCCAGGAGTCTAGACAATTCCCTTAGAAACATAGCATGTACAGAATGTGCTTGTTAGGAGGTTGATTTTTACTCTCCCTATTGTTGTTAGGAAGATATGTAATGAATCTCAAGGCAAGTCATCTTACTGCTATCACAATGAGTCACCATGCCTTCTTTCATTAACTAGAAATGGTCTGAATTAAGTTCCTAGTCCTTTAAGAGTGAAATAATCCTACTAGACATCCAGATGGAGTGTGCCTGCTGCCTTCATGGAAACACTGCTGCTGGCCAATGCAGACAATCATCAAGATTCTTGGACTGGCTTTTGCAAATCTAATATTGTACATCAGGCCTTCTTTGCCATTTTAGTGTCCCCTACTGCACACAAATATACAAAAATATAAAGCCCTACAACTATTTTGTAAGAATACCTTATGTTTTATTAAAAAAAAAACAAAACACTTAATATTTAAACCATTTTAAATTTTCCCCGTTTTCTCTCATCATATTTTATGTCTTGTTTCTCCTCCTATCTTACTAAACATCTTATCTCCTTCTTTGTTATTTTTTTCTCTTTATTCCTATTTGAAGTCAATTTTTTTTCCCCAATCATACAGAACACTGAAGAAATTAAATTTTATAATGCTATATTGCTGAATACACAACAAGAACAGCACCACTCATCTAATAACATCCAGCTATATACATTTTTTCCTGAGTCAGCTTGAAAAAATAAAGGTGAAGAAAGGAATACTATCTTTAAATTTAACCTGATACATTTACAAAGAACTTTCCTGGCTTCCGGGTTAAATACCTCTCGTATTTGTAATACTCACTCAGTAGCCACATAAAATAATCCTAATGTTACCAAATTAAATTTCCTACAATTAACTTTTCCTTTAAAGAAATCTTCCCTTTCTCTCTCCCTCCCTCTTCTTTCTTTCCTTCCAGTTTATCTTTCTCCTTCTCCTTTCCCTTTTCCCCTTTCTCTTCTTTCTCCTTTTCCCCCTGTGAATACTGTGCCCGGTATTAATAAGAATCTGTTAGAGGTTCTGGGAAATATGGTTCTGATAATTGAAGAAACAGTTAAGAAATATACGAGTTTGAAAAAGTAACTGTACTATAGGTCTGTATCTAAGAAACAAGAACAAAATACTTGTTGATATTTGTGAGGGCTTTGTGGGGTGAAAGCTAAATAATTAGCCAGTGCCCAATGCCTCCTTATGAGAAAAAAAGGAAGGAAAAAAAAATAAAGGTAATGTATACAAAACATAGTTAAAACATAGTTTAGAAGCATGTGAATGACAGAAGATGGTAAAATCCATAGTGACTCAAAATTGAATATACTTAAACATTTTTTTCTGGTTTCTGATTATTACAATTGCAGATATTTCATTTTTCCTTTCAACGTATGTAATCTATTTTTAGCTTCATTCTTGATTATTTCTTTAAGAAAGTATATGAGAAAACACACGATTTCTTAATACAGCTTTAACTTAAAAGTTGTTCCATGTCCACAGGCACTTCTTGGGCTGTATTTAAAAACCATTCTTCATCTCCAGAAAGGCAGTGGCAGGATTAAATATATTGCAATGTCTTTTGAGAAGCCTTTCTCAGGTTGTTTGTTGTTTTTTTTTTTTTGTAACAGGTCTTATCTTATAAGATTAAATTGGAATCGACAGCTGGATTTCAAATATTTAACCACATTGTTCTTCTCATGAAATAAGTGCAAAAGTAGCTGTCAGCAGAATTAAGACTTCCTTAAACTTCAGTGAGGTTGGGATTGACATTTGGTCTTTATATCCTGTGGTATGCAAGCAACAATGGGAAGAAACAAGAGGACCGAAAGTCAATTAAGTGAAGTGGTTGATCCCTTATATATAATGCTTACGTACTGATGAAGCTCTATGAATACAGTTTGTGTGCTTTGTTTCACTTTAACATTATCATATTGGGAGCTTTGTGAATATCACATTAATGGAGAGAAAGCATATTTGTTTTGGTTATTATTCTATAGCTTACTTTCTTTTACAGTTATCAATCAGATGATCATCTTCTTCTACCTCAGCTCTTCCTGCTTCCAGAATGTCTGTGCAGGAAATAGCACAAGAATTCATTTCAAATGACATCCAAACAACAGAGAAAAAAAAAGGTTTTTTTCATGGCATCATTTACATGGAACTTTTTGTCCTAAAGTACAGTATTCTACATAAAATCCAAAATGGAGATTGTAACTATATTTACATGCCCATAACATCATTTCATCTTGTCAGTCTTCATTTAATTCTTATTTGAAATATTCCTGTCCCTTTATTTTGTGAGTTAAAGTTGAAACACTTTATAAAAATATGTTCATTTTCAATATTTTGTATAATTAGGAGTTATTTCTAATTTTCTATTTAAAAAAAATTAAACTTGTTTTGATAAGATTTGAAGAAATTTAGTTTGGAGATTAAAATTACCAATTTTCCTTTTTTTCCTAACTCATATTTTGCACTCTAAATGGAAAGCTAAATTCCATGCTTAGCAGTCCAAGGTGCTGTTTCTAGATGCAAATAAAAATGAATGGAAGTTAGGTACATCAGAACTAGTACTCAGACCACTGGAATAAAAATCACCAAAAATTAGCGAACTCATTTTGCAAGTTCCACACTTGAGGTCAGAAAGACAGCTCCAGTTTACACAACTATTATGTAGTGTCAAACAATTAAATAGTGTTTACTCATTTCGATAGTAGTATTTTGATAGTAGTATAATTGTATCAGTTAACTTACATACATGTTATATTACCAAACTGTAGAATGAGAGAAATTGGATTAATGCATTGCTTCAAGGACAGGAAAAAAGTTACAAGGAAAAAAATATAATAACTCTAGAATTGGATTTAATACATTAGAGATAGTACCTCTGAAGAAAATTGTTAGTTGTTCATGTTTTAAAAGGAAGGTAGACAGCTAAGGGTGAGATTCCATGGAAATTACGTCAGTTACAAAGAGTGTGATAGTAGTTTTGTAGCTGAGAATTTGCTCTATTTTTCAACATAATCACCACTGTGAGCTATGCATTTTTGCCAGTGATGAGGAAGAGTCTGCATGCTGCACTTGAAATATTCTGCACCAGAGGAACTGACCAATGCTGTTGTCACCACTTCTGAAACACACCACTCACCATGCTCCCATCCACTATTTGGTCTCCATGAACACTCAGCAATTGCTTCATCCACTCTTTCATGTTGTGTGTTCTTTTGTGAGACTGCTCCTTTGCTTCTGGCTGTCACATGGCAACAAAATGGAATAGGATATTAGAGGAAAGGTTCAACCTCTACTGCCATGCCACCAATATCCGCATTTGAGGTTGTGGGCCAACATAATGAAATAGAAGGCATTACTTCCAGAGCAGTAATGATAAGTACTGCTGAATTGATCTTTTAAGGGGATACTGAGCAACTATTTAGCTTTAACAGTACTTACCTACCCTGAAACAATAATACTAATGTAGATTTTATAGTCAGATCAGATTTGCTGTGTGAATCTTGCTAGTTATTTTGAAGCACATAATTCTGAGTGTTGTCTTGGAAGAGATGCCACTGTGAATTGTATAAATGTCTAAAAGTTCTGTCAATTCAACTCATTATGTGCTTAAAATTTTCCCATCTTTCAACTCAATTTAAAAATTTAGAAATAATTTGCGTTCACCATGTGGTGTGGAAACAGATCATTTTCAGAAAATTCCTACACATCTGAAATTGTTTTGTCTGCTGGTTTAGTAGAGGATGTTAGGCTACACAGCAGGTTACAAGTTTTAGCTGCCATTATACTTTGTAAAACCACTATCTTTTTTCTCATGAATTGCACCAATAACCACTACCTAATATTCCAATCTTCAAATTATAGGTGATCATCTCCCAATCATCTGTCAGATAAACATACTTTCTCCAGGTGACAAACACTTTAATGACTACTTTTTAAACTGAACAATCATAGAACCTGAATTTTGTAACTTCCTTTTACTGTCTCTATCCTTATATCACCTTTAAGTAGTCACTTCTGTTTTACAGCCATGCTGAAGATAATATCTGCTCTTGCCTTCTCACATGCTTTGCAGAACAAATACTAACTATATGTAGCAGAATGGAAGCCACTTTCAAATTTGATTGGAAAAGGTATCTAAAACATACGTGCTTAAATTATGTAACCAAATTATAATAGCAAGTGAATATTACTATTTTTTTTCTGTTTAACAGAACAAAAATAAAATGATCAAATGAAAATACAGCAGACTTTGTCGCATTCTTTCATAATGGTCTTAGCATTTAGTACTCTTAAATGTCTCTGCATGCTATGTGTGCATAGATAAGCGAGATGTGGTCATATGTAATGGCCAGAGATTAGATGAGGTAACCAACTATTTTTTACAGTAATGAAACAAGATACTTGTAGAAGCAGTATGCCACTGCCAGTTTAACTGAAGTATTTTCAGGAATATATCTCATTTGTGTTCAACTTTGTCAAACAGAAAAGGTAAGTCAATGCACTGGAAAGGCCAAGAAAATAACTAAATACTAGTGTCTTATGATGTATATGAGACTAAGCCATTCCTAGAGTGCAAATGAAGCTATCCACTAAAAAGATTAACCTAGATCTAAGTTTTATGCATCTCAGTTAGTGATTTAATTGGTTAGTGATTTAGTTAGTGGTTTAATTGGATTCAATTGGTTAGTGATTTAGTGATTTAGTGATAGAAAAGAGATTTGAAACATTAACGAATTTATTGAAAAGAACTCCATACTGACATTTAGAAAACTTAGTGGAAAAGTAGTATCAGTGATGTGACTGATACTCCAGAAATATGAATATCATGGCATTGTCAATAAGAAGATTCAGGTGGACTACCTTCAACAGTGTGATTGAGGGATCTTTGACTTGAACTTTTTGGGTAATCTGTTTAATTTTGATGTTTATCTTAAATTATCTTTTGTTGTTGCTTTTTGTAAATGATATCTTGTTGTGCTCTTTAGAAACCTTTTAATATCTTAAGGCTGCACTAGAGACTTGTTTTATATTATGGGAAAGGATGGAAATCACTTTGGTTAGTTGAATAACACTGCAGGTTCTACCAAGCTACATCACTATACAGCTATTCAGTTTTACATAGATCCCAAGAAATAAGGTTACTGTATGAATAATTGTTTAATGAAGAGCTCTTACCACAGACACAATATCTAAAATCAGATGTATGGTTTCTTTCATATTTAATTTTAAAGAGTTTTTAAATTTATAAATACTACTCAACTTTTTCTAGTAGTGAAAAAACAAAACATTTCACTTTTCTCACTGTGTAAAACTGACAGAATTAAAAAGTAACATTATCACAACTGAGGTAAACTGCAGATACTGTAAAATTCTATTCTGCCACTTTTTTCCTAATTGTTCTTTTTGTTTCAAAGTTTCTTGAAGCCAGTGCTAAACAAGCCATACAAACATTAGTGCACTGTATAAATGCTTATTGTACATATAGATTGACATTTATAAAATAATTCAGGTACTTAGTAGATATTTACTTAAAACAGTACAGATAATGTTCTCAGTTTTTAAAAGTCATAAGTTTACACATCCCATTTGAAAAATCAGATTGATTTTACTATAGTACAACCACCAAGTAGGCAGTCAGTATGCTACTTAGAAATCCAAATAGAATGAGAACAAACGTCATTAAACAACTACCACTACAGACTTCCATATGCGTGCATATTTATTTCTATGTTTGTGAAAAGCAGAGTTATTTTATTTTTTTTCTGTAAGAAATGATAGAAATACAGGGAAATGAAAGAAAACCTCATCTTCATTACAATTGAACATTCACGCTGAAGAATATATGATTAGCGTGTCTATTCCCAAGGATGGACTGTCACATTTTACTCAGTGTTTTGCTCCCATATGTGTATATGTTGATGTGTCTGTATTAATCTACAGGTCTCAAAAGGTTCAAGAAAATAATCTTTGCTAGTATTTTGGGAATAGAAAGACAATCACTAAGCATACATTTTTGTTGAAACTATACGTAGAGTCCAAGTTTGCTGATGACACAAAGCTGGGAGGAGTAGCTGACACACTGGAAGGCTTTGCCACCATCCAACAAGACAGGGATTTCAAGAAAGACAAGTATCTGTTAGAAGGAGGGCCACAGAGATTATAAAGGAGCATCTTCTGTATGAGAAAAGGCTGAAGAAACTAAGTCTGCTCAGCCTGGGGAAAAGAAGACTGAGGGGGGATATTAAATGTTCATAAATAGCTGTAAGGGAGATGGGAGGCAAATGAATGAGAACAGGCTCTTCTCAGTGGTGCATAGCAATAAGACAAGGAGTAATGGCCTAAAACTTGGACATAGGAAGTTCCATCCAGTCACAAGGAAGAACTTTATGATAAGGGTGATGGAGCACTGGAACATGTTGCCTAGAGAGGTTATGGAGTCTCCTATGGAGATATTCAAGACCCTTTCTGGACGACTACCTGTGTGACCTGTTGTAGGGAACCTGGTTTAGCAGGTTGTACAAAATCATCTCTTGAGATCCCTTGCAATCTCTGGAACTGTGTGATTCTGTAGACAGAAACAAAACAGTAACATGAAAGACATTTTGAAATAAGAGCAATAGATTCATTTAATGTTTATATTTAATCTCATATTTAATATCTATCATTTTTCTGTGGAATTTGAGAGCCTTCGCAGATAGTAGTTTAAGTCTGCAAAACTGTTGATGCCTTATTCTTACCAGAGTCAGCTTTAACTATCCCTTCCATTATTTGCCCTGGATTTCAAAACTTTGCCATTTAAAGTATAGCTCAGTTTTCACATTTGGTTGGAGAAAAAATATGGAGATGTTATCTTCTCTAGGAATAAAAGAATATTCAAAGTAGAAGCTTTGGAGCAAGATAAACCACATGAGAAAGCAATGCTGAGAACCAAGAACACATCCAGAAGAGAAAAACCAAGTCAAGTAAGCTGCATGATGGCTGTGTGATAACAACCCTGATTGGAGGAAGAGCATGTGCCTAGGAATAACTCATGATGCTGATTGGATAAGCGCTTGCATGCATGGTTAAAGAGTGTTTGTGGAATGTTTTGTTGACATGCAAGTGTGGGTGGGAAAGGTACAGAAGGGTACTTGTGAATGTACAGAAGGGATGTCAGAACCTGCAACAAATGATTTGTATTGTTCACATCTGAGTGTGTGCCTCAGACGCTGCACACCTCTACTTTTCTATTTCTCCTTTTTCCATTAAAAGCAGTGTGCCTACCACTGTTTTTGGAAGCACCTGAAGAGCTTGATAAAAAGTAATATCCATTAGCTATTCATTTTCCTTTTCCACTTTGCCTGTTTTCTCAAGCTTCCTGGTTAAATATAGAACTATAGAGTAAACAAGTAGCCATTACATTCCTTGGTAAATATTCAGTTTTTATTATGAAAAAAATCCCTAAACCCAATGGCCAAAATAATAATCTACGACTACTACAGATAGATTAGTTTTATAGCTATGCGCTGGGCTTAATTTTCTTTATTTTCTTTCCTAATGATTATTTCTTTTGCCTCTTGACAATCGATTTCTAATTTTGCTCTCAACATTAGCACCTGTAATTTTGATTGATGATTGTTCTTTGAGAAAACTTTATAATTTGTATCTCATAACTGAATACCTTATTGCCAGCATAATAATGTGTAACTTAAGACATAGCACTTTTAATATTTACATATATTTATTTCATAAGCAGAAAATTTAAAAATACCTCTTTAATTACACTTTAAACTTTGTGGTCATATGATGTTGATGTTGGATCCACACTTCATCATACTCAGATTTGTACATTATTGCAGGCCAGCTGAAGATATATTAGTTACACTTCAGTAAAGAGGTTGATAATGGGAGAAGACAAGAGAAGCCTTGTGGTTGCATCTGAAGTATCTTGACAGTGCTCTTCAGCTTCTATTTCAGGGAGACTTTAACCTGAAAAGAAAAATTGCTATAAAGCAGAAAGTAAGTATTTTATAGAAAAGTGAAAGGAGAGTCTGTTGCAGTAGTATTTGATAAATCACTTGAGTATTCTCAGAAAAGATGACAATTCATTGATGACTTTTTTCTGACTTAGAGGAAAAGTGGAAGAGTATATTAAGTTAACTAAGAAATAATGAAGTTTAATATGAGGTATTAGATGTAACCATAGCAGATTAAAAAAAATCAAAGTTTGAAAAGGAAACATAACTTTTTGTTCCATGGTGGTAAGGATGTTGTTTACATATCCTGTTTCTGCCATTTGTCAGTGGTCTGGAAAAGGAGTGACAGTGGCACAGTCAATGAAATGAAAGAAAGAGGCAAATGGGACTGGTTTCTTAGGGAGTTATTTAATGAAATGAGTGAATATCATTATGGCAAGTGTATGTATAGGTATGCAAGAAAGAAATTTGTAAGTTGTAAACTAACAGAAATTGGAGAAAAGTAAGAGATTTGGGCATTATTCCATAATTCTTAAAATTGCATCTAACAAAAAATGAGAGAGGTTGATTTCATAACAGATAAGAAAAAAGACAGACAATAGTCGTCACATAATAATGATAATATCTTTGGTACTCATTGGTCTGTTCTGAGATATCTGCATCTAAAGTGGATGGATTGGCTCTGATCCCTCTTTTTTACAAAATGCAATAGAAGACATGTAAAATGTTTTAGAGCCTTGACACAATTTCAAATGTCTCCAGACATGCATAAGATGTTTGCAACAGAGACAGAAATAAATGATAATGCAGGCTATGTTGGTATGATCATTAACTGTTGTTTGGTTTTTTTTTTAATGATTTAATTGTATAAATACATAAGTAGACCAATAAAGAAAAGCAGTAGGTTTGGTGGTTCTTTCTCTGTTTCTATTATGTGTAGTTCTTATAGTTTATATGAGATTATATGAAGGGCCAAATGCTTCTTTACACACCTGTTTTGAAGTTCTTGGAGGGAAATTTCTCCTGCAGACCTTTGTTTATCTGACTGTAAAAACTTCCTGACATACTCAGAGCACATTCTTTTCAACTGTTTTGCGTGGGTGGCCAGAGCATCAGTATAATTCTTTTCCTACCACCACATTTATATTGCCTTTAGAACTGAAAATGTATCTTGCTGTTGCTAACTGATATTCCAAAATTAGAGTGTATGATGGCTGTTGGACAAAGCAACTTGTTTGCTTTTTTCAGCATCCCAAGAAAAGTATCGGAAAGGAGCTTGCATCCTTTGGTTGCAGCAAATTGAGCAGTACACCAAGTTATTTTATGACAGCCCTATTATGCCTAGCTAGTCTGAGAAATAAAGCAGTAGTTGCTAGATTCTTTTTATTAGTGATTTACCTATTGGTCAGTAGATAAGCTTTAGTTTGTACAGAGATTTCTGGTAGTCAGGGAAAAGTCAGTGTCCCTTAGCATGAGCCAGGCATTCTCACTTCAGTTTTCCAGAGTTTGCATCTACATTCAAGACAGGGACCACTTTCCTGGAAAATTCTGCTGCTTCTGGCTTCTACCCCTCAGCAGAGAACCAGCTTATGCTTTTTTTATGTTGAGATTCTGGTTTAGGTTCTTCACAAGGGAATACATGCCACAGTGTAAAGCTTTTCTGCAAACGTACTCTGCAGAGCAAATGAAGAAAATAAAGGTAATTGTGAAATTCTGTTCAAAGTCCTGATTATTACCTGATTCCAAATTGTTAGTGCATATAGGTCTACAAAGATGTAGGGGTGAAAAAAATGATAGGTAAATCTTAAGTTCATTTAACCTTTCTTATGATATAATGACAAAAAGAAATTAAATGAAAACAGAAGGTAATACTTTGAAGACTACTACTTTGAAGACTTACTGTCTTGAGATATAATTGAGGCCAACAGCTTAGCAAGATTCAGTGAAGGATTAGACACATGTGAATAATAAGTATATTCATAGTTATTTCACAAAGAATAATTTTCTTCTTTTAAAAGGAATTTAGATGTCATAAATTCTATTAACTGATAGGGATTAGGTTGAAGAAGTTCACCTCTTGGCAAATTATTCCATTACTGGCCACTGCAGAGTTAGTTTTTGCTTTTTTTGCTCATGCATTTACTACAGATCACTATCAAAAATATAGGATTGGGCTAGACCAAATCAACATGCAGTGCAGCACAACATGTGATATTCCAAAGAGCACTTTATTATGCCACATTTTCCATCAATACTAAAAAAGCTAATTACAAACTGAAAAAAAGAAGTATGATAGCTGACTAATTGAGACAAACATAAATATGGACTTTGCTCTTACTATTCTGAAATAGTTTTCATATGATTTCTCCTACTTCCTCAGTCCTCTAAGCATCACATAAGTTACTTTTGTGGATAAATTAAACAAAAGTGGCTGCAGTTTTCAATCCTGTGAAGATCATGTTAGCATAGACGACAAATGCTCTGCAGCAAATTTAAATATTTTGTTTTCAATATGTAGAGTTCTCTACCCTAAGAATTCCTGGTACTTTCTGAGTTACTGCTCTGAAAACTATATTGCTTGTACAGAGATTGATTTGATCTAAGTAACAATTTGAAAATTTACACTTATAGGTAAAAGGCCTCCCAAAACACCACAGAGGTGTAGTTACCCTTCTTCTTTTACAAAAATCTCTTTCCTTCTCTTGTAGAAGTACCCGTTGGGGAGATAAATCATTAAGTGCTATAGTTAAGGTGGTCAACTGCGATGAGAATTTTTCTCTCAGTTTTCATTATAAAAATCTATTTTTAGAGAAAGACCAAGTGTTACATTTCTGTAAGCCTCAAAATAGCAATCAGGACCACAAATCCATTTCAATATTTGTCTTTGAGTGAAGTTTTTTTTTCAGAATACTTCATTGAGAGTTGAAAAAATGTTTTATGAAAACCAGGTGATGTTTCAAAGTTAACTTCAGCGTGTATGAAATTTCAAGGATTTATGGAGTTATTTACATAACTATCTACATAACAGTTAATCTTGATTTAGTAGCACTTAGGAAAAGAACAGCAGACACATGCCCTGTGAGTTGTATTTTACACTTCCACCTGCTACATCACTGCCTATTTTCATTTATCATCACTGCATAACATCTTCATTCATTAAAGCATTATACTTAGATTTTTGTGCTAATAAATATACATTAATGAGGACAACACACAGACAATATCACTGGCTTTTAATTTGTTGTTGTTGTTGTTGACTACAGAAATTGGTTCAATACTGATACTGATCTACACAAAAATGTCAAGAAGCAAAACCAGTATGTGATGAAACAATGGTCGCATGGTGACATGACTTGCATTGGACTACTGGTTACAATTAGAAAATTATAATCAGTGATTAATATAAGTCTAGATTGTGAATTTATTACAAAGTACCTGACTTTGAGGTGATAATTTTCCACTTGTTAAAAGACAATTACTTCCCTCTTAATTGTGTTTTAAATAATTATTCTCGTAGTTACCTAAGTACTCTTTTGATTCCAAACCTACTCAGCATCACCCAATAAACTATCAACAGAGCAAGAATTTAAACAAATTTCTCAATCCAGAGCCAAACAATTCACTTATAGACTGTCCGTATACCTTTGATAGGAGATAATTTTTGTAAACAACACTAGGCATTTCTGTGTATACTTAGATACAAAGAGACACTAACCTCAATTTAGTAAGGATTTCTGCTTTTTTCTTCCCTTTGTATTATTCTAACAGTTTTAATGGCTCTGTTTCATCATGCATACAATGTAATAAAATTCTTCGGCTTTTTTTGGAGGGGTGATTTTTTTTTCTTCTTCTTAAAGTTTTATTCAAAAAATGTGTTTTCAAATTGATACCTTTCAGAACTGACTAATGTGTTGCTTTAATATATATATGAATGCCCCTAAAAGGACATAGTAGATATACATCATAATTAAGAAAAACTGACATGTATTCAAATCTGATATTCTTTATACTTGACCTTCTGTGACACAGTCTATTTTTCACCATCAAAAAAAAATCTCTATTTTCATAAAAAATTTCTATTCAGGGTACAAGAGCTCTAAGTAACACAATATCACATAAACATTAGCAGACCTTTTGACAGCAGTTCTTCTATTTTTAATAAATTAACAAATAAAGAGTATTTCATATGCCTGATAAATTGATGATAATGAGATTTCCAAAAGTTCTTCAGTACCTTACCTGTTGTTTTAGTTTGTATTTAATTAGAGTTTATTTAATTAGATAATAATTTAATAGAGCTTAATTTAATTAGAGTTTTGGCACAATACATTTAAGGTGATATTTTTTTCTTAACATAGTGGGCAAATGACTCTTATTCTCTTCCTATTATTTGATTACATACATATACTGCAGTACATTTGATGCTTTTGAAAAGATGAGATCTAAATCCTTTCGCCTAAAGGTGTATTATCTATGGAAGACTGCCATACTATCTGTACCATAAAGTTAACATGGATTTTTATAATTATTCAGTGCTTTTGAGAGTCACATTCAATTAGTTTGCATTTTTGAGGTATGGGTATTTAGAACATGAAACAACTACTGAAAGCAATGTTTAGTAAGTTTCCTAAGTGTTATGCTAGTCTCATGAACTTGTAACTTATTTTCAGCAGGCTACTCATTTTTCTACTCAGAAAAATGTAATTATTAAGTATCATCAGTAAGGAATGGTGTCAACTCTTACTATTGGAGAAGAATTTGTGGAAAGGGAAATAAAATTGTGTGAAAATAAATAATGCTAATGAACTTCACTCATCAAAATCCTTAGAGAATATTTGGCACTGCATCTTCTTAATTAAGATATTAGTCTTTAAGTCTCCACCATCATAATAAGCACTACCTTATGATAAGATACTGCTGTACAGCTTGTATAGCTACAACAAAAATGGGGAATCATGTAATTGCTCCTCTAATAATTTTTGCCCAAACTGGAAATTACAAAAAAAATACAAATCCCCACAGTAAGCGAGCTATCAACAGCATTTAAAACTTTAACTAGAGCATATTTTGACCAATGCAGATCAAAAGGAGAAGAAAGTTCACTGTACACATTTAAAATTCTTTTCCTGCTTGTTCTCATTTCCTGATAGCTTTTGAGGAAATGATTGAAAATCTGGGGACCGAGACTTGAAGTGCTTTGGGAAAATGGTTTGTCGATGTTCCCTTACATTTTTTTGATGTAGTATAATCTATATTTAATTGCAACATTAAATTTCATGTAACTTTCTTGAAAGAAATGTGTATCATAAAAATACACAGAAGAAAAGGAATGAGGCAGAATGGATCTGTTACAATGAATGTAAAGAGGAAACAGACCAGAGATAGAGTGTGATCATCATATGGCTAGATATGGTAAAAAAATAAAACAACTGAAAACTAGAAAAAGAGAGGAAAAAGGCCAGTAAGTAAAACTAGAACTGCTACTTTTGCCACTGCTACTATTAATATAAGTAGTATCTTTGAATGTATATCTACAATTTATTTTTACCAGATTAGTGTATGCTTATATGATGTAAGTTCTCTTTTGCTGACATAAGTATTGTTACTCAGTATTATGTGTGCTTGTTAAAATATTTTAATATATATATATGCGTGTATGTATACACAAAAAATCTCAGATCAAACTGGACCTGAATTACTAGACTGCTCCATTCAGAACTCTCAGAGAATTTTTTACTGCTGCATTATGGAAAACATTTTCTACTTACCAAGTATAGTAATACAGATACAGAATACAGTCTGTAGTCAGTATTCTTAGTGTACATAACAATCAACTCTGAAAACATAGTTCAGGCAGTCAAAAAAAAAAAAACCCACACAAATTTTATTTGTGCTCCATATAAAGAATTTCCTGAAGATTTCCTGAAACTACCTTAGATCTTTATCTGGAGAGCCAAGATAAAACATTTCTGTGCATACTTTCAAAAGCCATTCTTTCTGCCCTTTCCTTTGACCAAAGTATTGGGAAAAAATTCAAAATATTTTTGGCAACAAGGCTATGATACAGTCATGTCAGTCCGTACACATATAATGTGTACAGAGCTTTTTGTTTTTCTCTTTGGTGTAATGTTGTGACTTACAGTTGCTAGGGAATAGAAAACTCAAAATCAAAATTCAAAATCTGCACTGCGTATTTTGTAAATGCGTCATTCAGATCTCTGATTTTTGTTTCCTTAATTATAGACAAAGCTCCTTTCAACCGTGGAATGAACTATTTCATACACAGATTCCATAAGTTATGGAAAAAACATACATGTATTTTTACTAGATATTCAATGCTGTTTAATACGATGATCTGCCCCCACGCCCAACTAGTTGTCTAAGGTGAGGAATGTTATAAATTGTTGACATATGTCATCAATACTAGAAGTATTTATTTTGTGTCAGTTTCATAACAATATCACTTTCACAATGTAATCAATCTAAGGATTAAGAGTAAAATCAACAGAATAGTGCATCACAATATCCAAACAAACAACCAAGCAGCAAGCCTATGAATCCTATGACTCTAGAATAAAAACTGGATTTTAGTTGAAATACATGTCTGCATTCAAATATGACTCTACCTATCAGCATGTTATTGATTTTCTGGATTGAGTACACACACAAAAAAATGCTAGGGCACTGGTAATCATTCAACATGGCTTACTTGCTGTAGAATCTAAAACCAATGATCTATGAGGAAACCAACTGTAGTTTTTTCATGCAAAGAAGAGGAGATGGAACTTCTGTCAGAAGTAGAAGCAGCATATTTTAAGCTTCACTGAGATTTTGTTCAAATTAAATAGAAATTTTTTTTTCCAACTTTCTTCCCCTGTTCAGATAGATTAAAATTGAACTGATAGGTTCTCAAGGTCAAAAAATATTTTTGTCAACATTGTTTGTTTGTTTTTAATTTGGACACTTCTGTTCCTTGTAACTTTACTGAATAAGTCATGTGAGTGAATTAACTGTGAATAACTCATAAAATGATTTAATTTCCTATCCCAATATTCTTTAGTGTTTATGTTTAAATATTAAGACATTTAGCTTAAGAAAAACATATAAATTCCATAGATTGGGAAACAACATAGTTTCTGTACTGGGGAAAAAAAAAACAAAAAAACAAAAAACAAAAAACAAAAAAACACTTTTACTGTAAGAAATTTTTAAATATTTCTTTATACTTAGGTATTATTAAACTGTACGTAAGTAAGGTACAATTTGTATTCCACGTAAGAAATAAGGAAATTGAACACTTCAGAAAGTTATTTCATTAAAAAAATAATCAAGAATGATTATGCTCATTATTGGACTAGAAATAGGAATGATCAAATATAGTTTTCTTCTGGATTTCAAGTTGTAATAGCTTTAAATTTAACTCTGAGATGATATATTAAAGATAATCCAGATGAGCACAATTCACTGTAAATTTTTTCTTGCTTCTATTATTCTGGGGTAAGTTCTGGAAATTGTTGGAAGTAGAAGCAGCCCCTACCTCACCTTTGAGCTTGTCCAAAACTAGTTAGTTCAAGTCCTTTGGCAAGTCAGTGTTCATACTGACACTTCATGACCCTATGAGGCAGGGAAACTGCCAGGGATTAGATGTAGGGATTCATTGAGAAATATCAGTGAGAGCTGTGGATGTCTAATCTGATTGAGAAGGACACCATAAATGCACTAGGCGCAGATCAGGCAATACCCTGTAACACTCTTGTGCCTATGCTCGGTAAAGCTGCAAAGACTTGTAGTTACGTTGTAACCTTAAGCCCCCCCTAAAGCCAAAGTAAACCAAACTGGACAACTAGGGGAAACTTAGAACCTGCTGGCTATCACAAGCTGCTTACAATATTTGTGCCAAATGCTATTATGATATTGAATATGACAATGAACAGGTCACTGAAAGACTACTCAAACATATTCACATTATGAAATTGAAGGGTATTGCCAGTCTTCTAAAAAACATGGATCCACTATGGAACAAAGTTACTCTGTAGAGAAATCCCTGTAAATTTCAGAGATGAAACATCAGATACCATAGGTTTTGTTCCAAATTTCAGAAAATTTCTAGGTCTCTCCAGTTCATATTATTCTTCAAGAAGAGCAAAATACATTGATTTATGGGTTCAGTACAGAAAATAATTGGCGCTAAAATAACACAATGGCAGCATTCCGTCATGCATTTAGTTAAATGGCTGCAAGCCAGTGCTCCCCTGTTGCCCAGCTCTGGATTTCTCTCAGCCTAAAGTTACAAAGATTTGGACATTTTGCTCAAAAGTATTTTCAAACTCTAGTTTTTATTTGTTTCACTTAAAATTTACTGTTCTTCAACTCTGATCTACCTCACATTTAATTCTTCTACTTCAGGAAAAAAAAATAGACTTTCAGTGCTATCATTAACTCAATCTCATCTTAAACCAATGTTTTTGATTTCTTGTTAGAGTCTACTAAAAGTTCTAAAAATATACAACACAGGCAAAGATACTGTTTAAGGATATTATGACTCATTACACGGTACTCATACAAAATTATAGAATATATGCTACTATCATTAGTCTACTTGTCCAACAAGTTACAAATGTAACCACCGCTGCAAAATTGAAGTCATGGTGCTAAACATGTAAAATGGGGCAATGCAAATTTTCCTGTCTTCTTGTTTTTCCTCATTAAATCTCTGTCTCTGTCTCTCTGTATTCACTTATCCAAATTTTCAACAAAAACTTTCTAAAGTTGATAAAACCATTATTATCACTGATCATTATTCAAGAATAACTTTTCTCTAGAGAAAATTTGATCTTTCATCAAAAATGTTTAATAAGAAAATAATGGAAATCCTAATAATTGTATTGGTATACTAAAATTGTATTATTCAGCATGAAAAGAACATAAGTTCAACAAAAATTCAAAATACGCGTGTGTTATTTGGTTGAATTTTCTTTGTGGTGACTGAAATATGACAAATACTACAAACGATATACCTGTTCCCTTAACAATATTTAGAAGTTAAATGGTCAATTTTCCATGATGTTAAAAGTGATCATACTCTTCACAAAATTCCTGAGGTAATTTGAAAATTTGCAAATTATTTGGAAATTGTTAATTTCCTTTTCTTTTTTTCTTTTTTCTCTCCCTCTCCCCCAGTTATCTATCTTTCTTACCCTTCAGTTCGTCTTCTTCTGAAAGCTCTCCTACTCTTAATTCTTTTCATGGCCAAATGCATTGCTTTCTTTTCCATCCATATTCTTCACTCTCCAGTCCTTATTTTGTCTATTCCCACTCATCACTGTAAATGCTGACTGGATATGTCCATGCTTGGATGTATATGACCCAGCAGTTTCTAAATGACTGACTGAAATTTGGAAGGAACTCCTGGCTTGATTACAGTCTGTATATTAAAGAATCCATATGTGCCATGGTCATTCATGCTGAATTTCTGGCACTTGGCTTTCCTGAGGTCTACAATTCTGAGTTAGGAAAATCTGCTACAAATGAGCTCTAAAAAAAAAAAGAGTGCTGTCTTTCTAAAACTAACTTTCATAGCAATCACTAGTATCTGATTGTAGGGTTTAGTTATGCATAATCATGCACATGTGCACACATGTGCATTCACGCAGTCCAAGTCTATAAAAAAGTTGATAGGACTGGATTATAACTGGAATATCCTAGTTCTATGTTACAGATACACATTTCTTGGAAATTATATTTTCTGCTTAAGTTTTCTATTATTTTTATTATAAGCTCATAGAATCATAGAATCACTAAGGTTGGAAAAGACCTCCAAGATCATCCAGTCCAACCATCCACATATCACCAGTATTTCCACTAACCCATGTCCCTCAGCACAATACCGAAACGTTTCTTGAACACCTCCAGGGACTGACTCCATTACCTCCCTGAGCACCCCATTCCAGTGTCCGACTATTCTCTTCGAGAAGTATTTCCTGATGTCCTATCACTAGAGTCACATGAGAGAAGATGCTGAGTCCCACCTCACAACAACCTCCCTTAGGTAGTTGTAGAGAGCAATAAGGTCACCCCTGAGCCTCCTTTTCTTCTGACTAATTCCAGCTCCTTCAGCCTCTTCTCATATGACTTACACTACAGACCCTCACTAGTTTTGTTGTCCTTCTCTGGTCACACTCCAGGGCATCAGTGTCTTCCTTGTAGTGAGGGGCCCCAAACTGAACACAGTACTTGAGGTGCGGTCTCACCAAACCTCTAAGCAAAACACCATTACCATACAATTCACGGTTTCACTTTTATGTTTCTGTAGTTGCATGAAGTTCTAAATTTGATGCAGGAGACATTCAGGTTTATAAAGCAGAAGAGGATTTAAAGACTGCCTAGTCGGATAAAAGCAAGGAACTTGGTAAAATGTTTCACTACCCTTCCCCCATTATATTTTTACTCATAAGTGCACCCTTAGTAACCATCTTTCATTTCAGATGGGTTATTCAGAGCAAAGATTTAATAGGTAAAAAAACTGTTCTAGTTATCTTTGTTGATTAAAACTCTGTGAGAAAAACACATGCATTTTAGGACTACTTTGTCTTCCAAAGTGTTTCTCCAGGACCTAAAATTTAGTCCAACAGATAAGTCTTCATGATGTCAGGCCCTAACAACTGAGTGTGCAGCACATACACAGCCATACTTAAAGATTTTCTGTCACTGTGATTTCCCCTCATGAAGAGGAGGAACTGTTGTGCTGGGTCGTTGTAGGAAGTATACAACTCCCCCAGCACCTATTTATGGTGCATAGTATAGGAGGAGCATAGGAGCATAGTATAGATAGGAGCATAGTAATTAGAGAAATCCCTGACAGATGATCTGTCCCAAGGGTTTGAAACATACAAAGCAGTCCAACTGCCTAAAGACTACATAGGAAAGTATATGTATCTAGGAAGTTTACATGGAATCCAAATGAAGTCTGTAAGCACAAAATGCATGCAATATAATGGAAAATAGGAGCTAAATAATGTGCTCTGGCCCTCTTTACTTCAATTAAACTATGCAAATTAAGAGAAATAGTATAAAGTGCCAGATCAACTTTCCTTGTCTCTGAAGTGTTCATTTGTTGAAACCTTTTTAACAGTATTCTGTGAATCAGTGGTATGCAGAGGAAATTTTTTTTTTCCATTTCTCTTTGAGTAAGCTCAGGTCAGCTCCCTGCTTTGAATGCAGAAAATATTTTCAGTTACAGGGAAACCTGAGTATTTGCAAATGGAAATTATGCTTTGTAGAATTGGTGTTTAGAGACAAGAAAGTATTTTAGACCTCTCATGCACAAAATGTAGGAATAAGCTGATGTTATCATCATTTGTGAACATGTGAACACAGCCTTCAGAAGAAATACAGCTTAGTTTTCCTCTACCATTTCATATTAGGCATAGTTCATTTGGGAATGGGAGATACTTTGCTTCTACATCAGTCTCTGAGCAAACTACCAATAGAGGAGAGTTCTTCTAGCCCAGGGGGCTCACAGCTGCCATGCTCAGCTATTTGGGCTTTTGGGCTGTGTAACAGATTTGTAAAAAGATGCAACTGTTTGTGGGGAAATAATTCTTAGCAATTTTTCAGCCTGAATTCTCCTAGTATCCTTCCTTGCATAGAAGGTTGATTTTTGTTTTTTTATGACTTGGCTAACTCATATTAAAACCGAAAGTAATAGTTTATTGCATTATGCTATACTGTGTAGAAAGATTAGAAAAATCTTGCATGAACTGAATGTAGCAGTGAATTATGGCGTAGAATATCATTATCATTTAAAAAAAAAAGAAGAAGAAAAAATAGTGACTATCCAAACATCTAGTTTATCTGAAATGAAATATAATTTATCAGAAAATTCATAAGAGCATCTGTAACAGCAAGTGTCTGATGGGCATATTTTCTTTTATGACTAGCAAATTAAGATCATAAAGAGATGAGATCAAAGAGAAAGCATATTTCTGTCATATGACATCTCCTTTTATTAAGCCATTCCAAGTGTAATGCTTCTAATTATATTTTCATATTATGAGTAAAAAGTAAGTTTCATAAATGCTGTGAGCCAGAGAAACTTCCTAAAGTGATGTCATTTTGATTTACGCCAGCTTAGGGTGGGCCAGAGGTGCAGTCTGCAGAAACTGTTGATTACTTTCATCTCAAACACTTAACTGTTGCATATTTTAGTGTACAAATGCTTCTTACAGTAACTACAGTATTAAATTAGGGTTTTAACATTATGGTTCATACATAGCATGAAATCTATTATATACAAATTAAACTGAACATTTAACAGTAAGATTTATAGACTCACATACTAAATCAGTACTCTAAAGTTTAAGATTTTTAAAGAAGTTTCAAATGCAGCACACATAAATCAGAGCAATATAATTGTATCTGAAAGTTAATGTATTTGAATCTGAATTCTGACAGTTCATGTTAACAAATTATGGAAAATAGATTATATTAAGGATTAAAGTCTTAGAAAGCAGCACCTATGGAGCAAATGGTTAAAACATCTAGATTTTCAAGCAACCTAAAATTAAGGATGTACAACAACTGATGAAAAAGAACCTAGTCCAGATTAATACAGTCTAAATTGCATATAATTTACTTTTGCTCATTCACTTTTAGCAGGGTAATTTTAAAGGCTTAGAACCATCCAGTTAGAAAATGAACTGACTAAGGCTCAGTCAGTTTTCAGTGCTGTGTATAGTACTATCATTATTTGTGCCACTCACAAGCTTTTCCCATAGCATTAGTCAGGAAATAAAATTATGATCATTTCTCTGTCTTCTGAGAATTGACGTCAGTGCAATCTTTTTGGGTGGAATAATTACTATCACCTAAGTTGCAAGAAAGATTAATATTTATTTCAGAGATAAAATATCTTAGGACAATGCATTATTGCTTTTATTATGGATTTGTACCAACATACCAGACAGAGAAGAACCAGTAATTATAGGCTATGCAGCCTTGTCACTGGAGTAAGCTATTTTATCATCATCCACTCCAACAATGCTTCCCTTCTGTAAACTGTTCTAGCTTCTCTACTCTGACCTTCATACCTGCATTCTTCAACACTTTCCCAATTTCATCACCACATTTCAGTTCAAATTCTCACACTACATAATTTAGTAATGACTCTAAAACCCTTCTACTCCCTTTTTTATTATTATTATCATTATTCATAGATATTGATTACAAAACTTTTAAACCCAATGCAGGCCCTTACAGCATTTTCCTCATTTAATGACATTCTGTGAGAAACATCCTGCTCATTCCAATTTTTTGTAGATTATTCTTACCCATGCTGTCTTTAGTGAGCTTCACCCCAAAAAATATCTGTAGTCACTGCATCCCATAAGCATGAGTTTACAGACAGTATAATGAAGCCCATTGTCATGAAAATTCAATCCTTATGCTAATTGTTTGCCTTACCATTATGCAAAACAAATATTAGAACCTGAGCTTTGTTTCTCATAAACATGACTTTATTTTGAACTACTCCTACTTCATGACCATCAGTGTTTTAGCTTAAAATGAGCTCATGAATGAATACTTATAAATTAGTTTCTCGTGAATGCTACCCTTTATCAGATTTTTTTTTCCCCCTTTCTACATCTCTTGTTACATACTTTCTTCTTTAAAGAAATTTAAACCCTGAAATACTTATGTATAAACTGAAGAGATTTGGTGTAGTTATTTGTAACTTCTGCAATGATTGATTACCATGCCAGCTGCATACCTAGATAATATTGATAATCTAGTCTTTGGTCCTTAGTGGAAAACAGATGTCACATGGTGCTTTTTACACATAGATCGCACAAACTCTGTCAGTGAATGTCACAGAGGTATTGCAGTTTCCTTTTGCCAAGTGACAACTAGAAATCGTGTGCAGATGTTTCATTGGGAAAGGACAGAGGAACTGAGAGAAGTTAATTCTCAGCAAATACATGAAGCCAGCTTAGCTCTCTGGTGTATGGGTTAGAAAAGCAGGCATAGATAAGATAGGAATTTTTCCAGACTCATTTAAAAAGAAATGGTGAGCTCAGTATGGACTGCAGGAATCTGAACCCTTCTGTGCATAACACTAGAATTTGTAGCTTTGGAGGTGAATTCACAGAGCACAGTGAATATGAATAGTTAACATAAGTGATTTCTTTATCCTTAATTTTATCCTAAACTTTCAAGATAAGAGTGCGTGTCTAATCAGTAGGGAAAAAGAAAAAATGCAGCATTGCATGATTGTTGTTTCTCAGTTCATTTATTCTTCTGCCTTTCTACTAAGTGAAATAAAACTTGGGACCAGCAAAAGAAAACCAGTGAACAGAAGATGGAATTTATAAAAGAAAAATGATTCAACTGTGTTCATGACAAGAAATGGACAAGTCAAATTTGTCTCCATATTCCTATCTACATAAAATCTGGAAAAAAAAATAAAAAAGAGTAGAAAGTATTGAGTAAATGCATTTAACCTTGATAGTCAATAATTGATGACATAATTGATGACATGTTAAAGAAGAAACAGTGGAAAACATCTTAATATTTGTCTTCTTCCTGGAAGAGAAATGAGAAGCATACACCAGATCAAACTGTCCTTCATTTTACATACAAGGGAGTCATTCTTTTTAAATTACTGTTTCATATTTGGTCAAGTTCTGCAATTCCTTTTGAGAGTAAGCACAAAGGAAATGAAAAAAAGAGAGAGAGAAGCCATCATTTGTCCACAGGGATCATATGAGACGCTCTTGCACAGGCTGACATTTACTAGGACACCTTGAAAGCATATTCATGGCAGATAAAATATTCACTTACCATGGGAAAATGTAGCATGCATTTATAAAGGAATCAGTGAAAATATTAAATCCATCTTCAAAATGTTCGTATTTTCTGAGTGCTTGCATCTACTAAATTCCCTACACCATTGATCTAAATCTTAGTGACTTAACATTAAGAAATGCTGCGAACCTGTTATGACATCATCTTTCTAAACCATCCTCACCAAAAGCTGTGTGAGATCCATGCAAGTTCTTGGAAATCCATGTATGCTCATGTATTTTATATATCCAATCCTTGTAACTGGAGAATCTCGATAACAATGTGGGATGTCCAGAGGACCACCTCTACAAACTCATTCTCTGCAAAAAAATAACAACAGTATAAATCCTTACTAAGTTAAGAAAAAAGTGAGAAAGAGAGAAGGAAAGAAAGGAGAACAAAGAAAGGAAAAAAAGAGAAAGAAGGAAAGAGAAAGATGTAAAGTGCAATTTCTACTTTCTCCATGTAAAAATGAGACCAAGCTGGGTGGATTAACCTCTATCACCACGTAACTATTTGTTCTATAACTTTCACTGGCTTGTTTAATTTCTTCGGTAGGTCCAACAAAATAGCTTTTCCACTTTGATTAAATTAATGCAAATAGGAGAGGAGCAATGAAACAGCAGCAAGTCTGTTTCACGTAATTGTTTTACCACAGGGTTTTTGTGACTGGGCTATAGTCCACCAATTTAAAGCTGTAATCTGGCCATGCTTGTGTGATATGAAGATTTGCTTTTCTGCATAAAATAAATGGAATGGGACTGGCGCTCTTAAAATTTCCTTTATGTAGAAGAAAAATAAATTCTTTAGGATTTTTATAAATATTGTCCTTTGAAAAGAACATGCATAGATATGTGGAGATGATAAAATATCTTTAGAAAATATAATAACTGTAAGATGCATGAGATTTAATGCATGCAAACGACAGAAAACCCCATCTTTGTCTGTAGAAAAGATGAAGCAGTGCAGAAGCAGTGAGATTTTTTCTTCAAAAATCCAGTTAATCATGTGGTCATATTTCTACTGCAAGTTTCGATGTCTCAAATATCCCACTTGTATTTTAACCTTTTTTTTTTTTTTTTTTTTTTTTAATTTATCCAATGGTATTTGTTGTTTATGAGAAATTCAATTCTCTGTGTATGTAGTGTACTAAGATATGGAGTCAGAAATTCTAAGGAAAGGCTTGATTACACTAGTTTTTATCAAATATTTTTCTAACATCCATCCTTTGTGTATAAAATAACAGAGACATTCAAATTCATAGACAGATATTCATTTATATTAACCAATGTTCTTCCCTATTCTTTAAACAAATGTTTAAACCAGCGCAGTGAATGAGAGCAAGTTTCTTAGTGCCATGTCCACCTCCAGAGATGTAGGTTTCACAGTCTCTCTGTGCAGCCTTTTGCAGTCTTTTATGACCAATTTTATTTTTTTTTCCCCTTATGTTTAGGTGGAATTTCTTACTGTTAGGTTTGTGCCCATTGCCTCTCATCCTATCACTTGATACTACTGAGAAGAGTTTGACTCTGCTGTCTTTACTTCTACCATGGGGTATTTATGCACATATTTAAGATAAACCTGATTCTTCTCCAGGCTGGTCATTTCCATTCTCTCTCAGACAGTACTCATTTGATTGGTGCTTCAGTCCCTTAATCATTTCTGTTCCCCTTTGATCTTCTGATGATGCTCTCTCAGGATGGTGATAGCCTTCCTCACCACAGGGTGAGTGTGATGGCTCTGGCACTGTCTGAATGGACATTGTGATTCAGGTGTCCCCTCACAGACCTTGGCTTCTGCCTCCACTTTCTCCATTTTCTTGGTCCAGCCAAGCAGAGGAATTAGCATATTCAGAGGAACTTGCATATTCATTGAAGCTATAGGAAGACAGAAACGAAAGGAAGTGTGAGGGGGGAGGCATGTTCTATTATGGGATCAATACACATTTGAGGAAGATATAGAAGCGCCCTAGCACTCTTGAGGATAAAGTTAGCTGCTATGAAACTTCCAGAGAAAATAAAACATCACAGTATTCAGCAATTTGTATAGCAAGTAGCAGGTGCAGCAGCCCTCAAGTGGTATTTCAACAAGTCCCCTGTGGTTTCAGGTTTGACAGCATTTGAACAGATCTTATTTGTACATTAGTGTTTCACTCTTTGGGACACTGGGATCAATCTTATTGGGGTTTATACTGTGGATCATTTGTTCCTTATCTCCATGGGGAATAGTTGACTTTATGAGTTTTAGGCCTCAGTAATAGAAAGGTGTTTAGAACCTAGCTACCCTGATGAAAAGGAATGAAAACTGGTTCTGCAGAAATGAAAGCGAAGAGTGTCAGAAAGGCGAAAGACTCTAGCTTTCATATCTAACTAGGTCTGGCTTTTACTTTAAAACTGGGGGGGGGGGGGTCTAGAATAAAATAGAAAAGACCTTTAGAGAAATGGTCTCCCTACCATGGCAAATATGAGACACATCTTAAACTGTAGTAATATAAGCACCGGTTCACCTGCAGGCTTGATTCAGGTTAAATTAGAAAATCAGAAAATCCTTTAGATAAATGTGTTAGTTTTGATGCTATACCTCCAACATCCCTAGAAATTTCAAGGGGGAAAAATGCGGTGATATTTTGGGAATATATAGGTGGTGGAGGAAATTTAACTGTGATTTAAGGGTAAAATGCAGTGGCAAATTTAAGCTAAACATGAAGAAAATAATCTTAAGAAGACCTTTTAGACAGTAGAACATTATTTTAAGAAACTGCTGGAAAGCCTCTCACTTTAGCAATGTACATTGAAATGAACTTTAAATAGTGTTTGATGTGTGCTAGAAAGGAACTGGTGAGTCATTACACTGTATTTTGAAGACCTGATGAAGTTTTTTTGAAAGTCAGTATCTTCTAGTCAAATGCAATATCTGCTTGACTGCTCAGTTCTCAGCATGGAGATAACCATAAGGATTTTCAAAAGTGATTTTTGTGTGATGACAGAGTTAAAGTTAGGATCAGAAAGAAAATTATATGGACAGATGAACATGTTTACATGGTTAGCCTACCAGAAGCAACCCAGTGGTAAGGGCCCACTGTGTACTCCAGACTTCATCTTCATTCGTACTTTCTGTGGTGGACCTATCTATTCTGGAAATGTCTGTCCCAAACGCAGACAAAGAGATGAAAATTCTAGTTTCAAATTAAATTAATTGCATGTTTTTAAGAGATCAACAAACTGATTTTATCCTAATCTTATTTACTCTATGTGAAATAAGCAATTTTTCCATGCAACTGTTAGAAATTATTAAATCACTAATAGCCAGATGAAAATCTACAGAATACAGAGATTTGAACAAGACAATCTTAATGGCACAATCAAATATTACTTTAGATCACATTATTCATGCTAACACTGGGTATCAAGAAAATAATGAAGAAAAATACATATACAGTAGAAATTAAAAGACAGTTTTCTATTACTTTATCTCTAAAGGTTTTTCAGGTATTTTCTTGGAAGATATTGATCTGTGAATGTAAAAGGTAATAAACTATCAAATTTTGGCAAAGATACATATTTACACACAGGCACAATTCTAAGCATGCTGTATTAAAAGATACCAATATTTTATTTTATGCATTTGTTCAAGTTCCTCCATAACACAAATGATAGAAATAGAAGTTAAGCTGGAATTCTGTGGTCACAAAAGATTATATCACTTCTTTCAAACTTTTTGGAGAGTGAAAACATAAATTACAATGCTTGCAGGAGGGAATGTGAGTTTACAAGAAGTCTCAGGACATCTTCTCTATAAATTGGCTCTTACTAAATGTAACAGGGATCTGTAACAGACAGGAATCTCTTGGAAAGAGTCCAGCGGAGGGCCACAAAGATGGTGAAGGGCCTGGAGCATCTCTCCTATGAAGAAAGGCTGAGTGAACTGGGTCTGTTCAGCCTTGAGAAAAGAAGACTGAGAGGGGACCTGATCCAGGTCTATAAATATCTAAGGCGTGGGGGGCAGAATGGCGAGGCCGGACTCTTTTCAGTGGTGAGTAGAGACAGGACAAGGGGAAACGGCAGGAAACTGCAGCATAGGAAGTTCCACACAAATGTGCGCAAGAACTTCTTTACAGTGAGGTGACGGAGCACTGGAACAGGCTGCCCAGGGAGGTGGTGGAGTCTCCTTCTCTGGAGGTGTTCAAGACCTGCCTGGATGCCTACCTGTGCGACCTGCTGTAGGGAACCTGCTTTGGCAGGGGGGTTGGACTCGATGATCTCTGGAGGTCCCTTCCAACCCCTACAATTCTGTGTGATTCTGTGATTCTGTGATTCTGTAATCCAGTGTTATTTTATATCATCCTCTGAAATCTTATGCTAAGACTTCCTATGACAAATTGTAACAATACGAAATCACTCATCTAAGGAAATCTACCAGGAAATTCATTTTTATTCCATTTTCTCTAGCTTTTGAGTGTATGTAGTGATTTTAGGAGAGTTTTGTTTGCAAATGACAGAAAGTAGAGGAAGGCGTTTTCACATGAAAGAAGTAAGAAAGAGCTCATATATCTATAGAAACCTGTGTGAAATGCCCACAGAAACTGAAAGCAATATCACATATTCTGGTAATTGTCATTGGAATATCATGCTTTTCTTATAAGAATGAAATAATATGCTTGTGAATGACTTGGTAATGGAAGTTTCCATAAAAATCACGTTCTATTAAAAAAGTCAATAAATCTTGAAATATCTAAAAAAAAGGTTGTGAGAAGTGTGTGAAATGATATCTTGATATCATCAAGATATAATTTCAATGCCATCTGTATAACTTTCCAATACTTGATGCATTCTATAGTGGGATGAGCTCAAGTGAATTGTTTAAATGAGTCTGTTTTCTTTACCTTTTGTTTCATTTGATTTTTTGATGTTTTTCAAAAGTTGGCTATGAAATGTCATCATTTTCCACTGGGTAGGTGAATAATATCATTCAAAGAAGCAAATAAACAAAACAAAGCAAAGCAAAACTAAACAAAACAAAACAAAACAAAATAAGAGAAGAACATACACTTCACTCTATGATGTTTATTTTTAAAAAGATGGGGTTAGTTACACTGGTAATAATATTCAGCCACTTTAAAACACAGTAATGATTTTTACAAATACAACTGCTCGCAAAAAGATTTTAGATTTTCAGATTTTAATTTGGTGTAGATCCATGTAGTGCAGTATAAATCCTCAAGGAAGCTATTCACAGTTTTAAGAAAAGGAGCACAGCAAGAACATGCAAAGGCAGCAAATTGTGAAAGTCGGATGCTGTAACTGATTATTCATGATCATATAAGATTAGTCTAACTACAAGACTAGCAGTGAGTAGGTTTTTCATTAGTTTAGTAATTAGAAGTGAAAAGCAACTTCTTTTTTCTCTTCACGAACTGTTTTCATTTAAAGCACAATGTTGTAATGGAAAATTTTGCTTTATTTTTATTAGCATATATGTACATATGTTTAAGTTTACAGCCAAAAAGAAATTATATTTCTTTTGTAACTCAAGGGAATATGTTCATGTTTTAAACTCACTTCTCTCTCTCTGTTTTCCATGTTTTAACATGGCTGCTTTTCTCTGTAAATCTCGAAATTAGAGGATGATTCAGATGGAAAGAGACCTAAGGACATCTATAGTCCAGCCTTGTGTTCAAAGTGGTTAGGTATGAGATTAGAGTAAACTGCTTGGAGTTTTTTTCTTGAAAGACCCCTAAGGACAGAGACTGCACAACCTCAGTGCTATAGCTAAACTAGTAGAGGATGCCACTGGCTGCCCTTGCTTTGAAGGCACACTGCTGCCAGCAGTACTCCAGGGTCTTTTTCATGAACCTGCTCTCCAGACTCTCAACCCAAGCCCATAGCTGCTAAGGGGTCTTTCTTTTGGGGATGGAACTCGGCATCTGTCCATGTCCATCTGCTAGGTTTGTAGGTTTCTCTGATTTGTTCTTTCTCAGTTGCAGACCTGCCCTTGAACACATCAGTTGTCTCTCCTGCTTCCCCTTTGGAGTCAAATACAGCCTTTATAAGCGCATGCAGTTGCTGACAGAGGTGTTCAGCAGTACAGATCTCTTCATCTCTTTTTTGTTATTGAGTTTCTTAAAAATATAAAAGTTCTTTTAAATGTAAAAGCAAGGAAAAACAGAGAAGTTTCAAGGTTTCCATTGGTTAAGGAGTTTCAGATCGGATGTGATTTTCTTTTTTCTTCCTTCTTATTTTTCAGTTTTTTTAATTTGGAATGAAAGTTGAGAAGTAGAATTGATGGCAAAAGGAAAAAATTGGAATTAGAAAACAAACAAACAAAAAAGGCAATTTAGACATGGAAAACATGGCTTCTTTCCAAAATATTTACTCTTCGATAGGATAAGAAAAGAGCCTTGCTACATGAAAGAGATTTTGATATGATTTTTCAAGTCAGACTGTTGTTTTTTTAAATTATTTTTCCTAAAATAACATAGTTGCCTCTCTGAAAATGCTTGATTTAAATGAATTCTTGATTTACTTGTAATTGGAAAATATTTATAGAATAATTTTTTACTGACCCTGTGATATATTTATGAGTCTTACCCAGCCAAAAAATGTCATAACCATTACTAACAAACATTGTTAAATATCACCAGTTATCACTGAGTTTTGTCTTACATTTTCTCTTAATTTCTCAAATTGTAGACACATTTTCAAATCTATAGACATAGAATACATAAAAAGAATCAAAAAGCACTGGTTTGGTAGTTTGGTTTGTGTTTTTTTATTTGGACTCACATGGGATGTATCATGTCTTGCTTGATACAGAAGGGGACATTTTTCCTCAATTACTCACTGGACAACACAGAGTTGACTAAACTGGGCAAGTAGTGATCCACATTCAAAATAACTGAGGCCTCAAACTCTCATGCAGTTATGCTGGATCAGTGATTGTGATAAAGGCAGTCTAACTAAGGAAACTCTCCTGGTATACCACCCATTGTATGGAAAAGAAATATTTTACATACTGTACATATTGGGGATGTGGTCCTGTTGTCATTTCCAAAGAATTAGTACAGCATGAAATAAATGAGCCAGGCAAGAATGCTACTGAACCTTTTGCAACCAGAGAATGTGAAAGCAATTATTTTATGCCAATGTGACAGAGAAAATTACATTTATACAGTGCTGCCAATAAACATAATATCATTTTCTTCAGGACTGGTGCCTTAGGGAAGGCCTGTGTAATTCAGACTGGAAAAGTTTCCAAGCATTTTAAATAGTCATTACTCTTGATTGTCTGATACATTCTCTGGGAGATACAAACTCAAGAGAAATCTTCAAACTCTCCTTTTTATGCCTGAGCTTTACTTTGAGCCCCACTATCACAGAACAGTCCACAGCACTTGGGGACCTCTGAAGAGCACTTGGTCAGGTTGTTCATTAAAAGCAGGCTACTACATTAAGCTATCTGTGGCTTTGTCAAGCCAAGTATCAAATGATTCTAATGAAGAAGATTCCTCCACTTCTCTGAGCAACTTATTCAATAATTTAATCATAGTCACTTTGAAGAATTTGCTTTATGTATCCAGGCTGAATTTCTCCTAAAGAAACTTGTGCCTATTGCCTCTTGTTCTATGCATCCATATACGGCAATTGTCTTCTCCATCTTTGTAGCTACTTTTATTAAATACAATGTGATTAGATCACCCTGAGCACTCACTTTTCTAGACTTAACAGTCACAGTGTTCTCAGCCTTTCCCCATATATCTCGTTCTCCAGCCACCTTGGTGGCCCTCTGCTGCACCCTGTCCAATTTTTATCTCTCTCAAACACAGGGAGAAACAAAACCAGACCTTCTGTTGCATGCGTGTCCTAAATAATCACATTTTTTCATCTGCTGGCCATAGGCTAAGTGATACACACAGCTGAACATGCAGTTAGCTTTCATTGCTGCAAGGTCACACAGCTGATTTGTGTTCAGCTTGCACTCTTTCAGGAACCCCTAAGGTCTTTTCCAGCAGACCTATTTTCCGTGCACTGAGTCCCGAGACAATACTGTTGCTTGGAATTATGCCTTCCCAGAGATAGGACTTCATATTATTCTTTTTTAGATATGATGCATTTGCATTATTTGCAGATTTTCCTGTCTCCCTGCATGATGACTCTTCAGATGTATCAGATAATGGTATCCCATTTGATATCTACTTACTAAAACAAAGAACAGAAATCAAGCATGACCAGTTACATCTATACAAAAGAAGCACACTAGTGATAAAAAATTTGCAGTCAAAAAACTATATGCAGTTAAACAGTTATATGGTAAATTTTAAGAAAAAGCATGGAAGCATCTGAAAATGCCAAAGTATTTTGGAAGAATTTTAGATCTATGCAATGCATTTTTTTAATAAAATATGGTAGTAGATTAACAACAAAGAAAACAGATTGACAATAGGGTTTACACATAGAATTGCTATCTGTAACTAGTAAGAGCATTGTTTTAATAATTAGCCTACTTCACAAAAATGGTTTGTTTGTTTTTTTTATAGGAAATGGATCATAAAACATTGAATTAATAGAGAACTCCAAAAATACAGTGCCAATGTTTCTTCCAGTTCACAGAATCACAGAATAATAGAATGATTAACAGACCTCTGGACGTTATGTGGTTCAGCCTCTACCCACAGGCTGCTGTGCAGCCAACACTGACTTCTTTCAGTAGTTATTTGCACCTATCTTTCAACAATTGAAATTCTGAGCCCTTTAAAGGCCAAGGTCATTGTTTGACAATGTCTGACATATGAAAAACGCCAGCTAAAATGTAGTCCAACATGCATGAACTAGGAATCTAAAACCAAAGTAATCTGGTCTCTTCAAATTCATCAAGATTGGAAGTCACTATCTTCTTGCTCCAAAGGCTTTAATGCCTGTCTTAATCTTTAATTTTTCTTTTTCCTGAAAAGCAGAAAACTACAAGTCTGTAAGCAGTTTTTATATGTACAGTAGCTTCATATTCAACACTCTTAATTTCTTCCCATGAAAATTTCAGGCATTAAAATCTTTCAGGTTCTCACACTCTTCCTTTCAATGCAATCTTCACTAACTTTCTGTGTATTCTTCCATTTTTTTTTTTGTTGTTGTTGTTTGTTTGTTTTAATCTGAACATTTCCTCAAAACAACTCCAGTGCTAATAAAACTACACTGAGAAATGTTTTAGGAATGACAAATTCTGGCAAAGCCAAAACTATACAGTTGTGCTTCTGGCTTCTCCTCATCATTCTTTCCTGTTCACTTAACTTTAGTAAGTTTCACAAGTTTCATTTAATTGTTTAGTCTATTACTGTCTCACTTTACTGGGTCTCTCAGACAAAGATTTTCACAAGGTTTTGCTAACTACAAGATGTAAGTGCTGGGCAATTAATTTAAGAGTAGTGTACACAATAGCCAGAGTTTACTTCAAAAATTGCAACTTGTCATCAGGCTAGACAGGAGTTACCACTGCCATGTTCTTGATTTACCAAGTTAACCAAAACTCCAGTAACCTTCTGGATTATGTAACTCTACATTTGGGCCATTTTTAGTCAAGTATGTCAGACAGTGGAAACTTTTTTGTGTGGACATACAGCCAGTCAAACATCACTTTGAGTTTAGTAATTGTACAACAAAATTTAGCACGGAAATGTGAGACAAACAGATAAAAAAAAAAAAAAAAAAAAAAAAAAAAAGAATACTTAAAATTACTCATTTAGGTACTGTTTTCCAAGATATCAAGTGAAAGGGAACTCTTCAACCAAGAATACATTTTATGGAATATCCTCCACTGTTTACTCTCAAGACTTCTTACTGCTACTGCTGCTGTAGTTGCCGATTTTCTTGTAATAGAGAAAATTATTTCCAGGGAAAAATCCTCATTCTGATAAAAATAAAGTATACAACTCCAGAAAATATATTTTTTTTACTAATTATCAATAAACATTGTTAGGATGCTTTTTTATTTCTTTAGAGTTTCTCATATTGCATGAATATCATTTTAATCTTTAGAGAGGTACAGAGGCTTACATTAGCAAGAAATGACAGGCATCCTGGGACTTCAGAAGCAAAGACTGTGCTCACTCAGTCCAAAAACATTCTTCACAGAAAATTCCCCAGACACTGAAGACAAACCCTTGCCTGGAGAGGACAAGAAGTGCAACAACAGCATACTTTGTGTTGAAAAAGACAGAATGTTGTTCAAGCGTAATTTCCTTTACAGTTCTTGGACAATCAGAAAGTACGTTTAAACTGACTTTTCTTTTTTTGGAATGAAATGGTAGAGAAATTGCAATGTTCAAAACGATCAACAATTCAGTAAATGAGCCCCGTTGAGAGGTTTCTTTTTTAAAGAAATATCCACCTGCAGCTAATCAGTGATGACAATACACCAGACTGCATGTCGTGGTCTCAGGAAGGGGCTTCCCACAAGAATGCATCCTCCCTTCTCAGTGGTGTACAAGTTGACGTGGTAGGGGAACACTGAACCATGCCCATTTGCTGCTCTAGAAAAACAAAGCAATGATTTGAACAAACAAGAGAGAAACATGGACACATGTTAAAAATCCAGGAATGAATTTGAAGTGGATTTTTTCAATATTTTAATTTTAATAATTATTAGAGGAAATGGAAGAAGTGATTTATCCTGCCAAGACTTCTCTAGCACACTGTGGTGCACAAAGCACCCAGTATAAATCTGGAAAATAAAACTGCTGATTTGTGGAACTTGAATACTTTGAGTAACCCAGGTATTAGCAGTTCATAGTGATTTGCTGATGTTATAAACAATAGGACAATGTGGAAGATATCAGGGAGTTGTCTGTCTGTGTGTCACAGGTGTGTCATTTATCTGTCAGACAGAATAATGCAACATTGTTCAGTATGAACACCTTGGAGTAATGACTCAGATTAATCTAGGAGATTCTGTTCCTGTGTTTTTCCTTTCCTGGGAAAATAAAACACACAAAAGCAAAGCAAGAGGACTAACACTCATAATAGAACATAAACCCAAGGGGTTGACAGAGTAAGACAGAAAGCTTTTGGCAAGACAGAAGTCTAAGCAGGTTCATGCTTATTAACAGTGACAGGGTTTACACTTTTGGGGCTTGGATGTTTCTTTAAGTTGTTAATTCTAGGGGCATACCTCTGCCCACATGGCAAGGAGTGAGCCTAACATCTTGCCTTCTACTTTTGCCTTCTGGTTTCCAAATAAGGAAACTCCACCCTTCCCCTGGGCATGCAGCAGCCAAGACTAGCTATCAGCAGGGCACTGTGAAACCCAGAATGAGCTGTGGCACACAGCGACAGACATCTGAGAAAGCAGCTACCATCAAAAGAAGATGCTGCAGCACAAAGGCAGGTGATGGGTAAATCAGGAACATGCTGAATGCTGGGGGACAGATCATCCTTACAGTTTAATTACTAACACATTTATTAATCACATGCATGTTTGAAGTAACTTCTCTCTCCGCTGGATGGTGCCTGGCTATTATTCACAGAAGAATGTGCTCCAGTGAATGGGAGGTCAGTGAATGGGATACCAGTTCTCACTATCCACACTGGACAAGCATGCATGAGGATTGGCTCTTGTGTACAGTCCTCTAACAGCACGCTGGCACCTTGGCACACTCTGCATGCCCTCCTATTGTGTCTTTCATGCCATTCAACAAGGCATCACTCTCCTAACCTGAAATATAGTTGAAGATTCTTTGGTCTGAAAAAGCTATACCCAAAAGCTATACACTTAGGGCCCTGGTGCAGGACCTGGGGCTCCGAATTACAGTTGAATGTTAAATATTGTGGATATGCATCAGCTTCTGCCATTTGAGCTCAGAAACAAGTAATTTCAGCCATTGATTCAGAGATAAAATTTCTTTTCTCTTACAGCTATCTGTAAAGGTAAAAATGGGAAAGTTGCGAACCTTTTCCTAAACTGTTAGTCCAGCATATCCTTCTGGCTGGAACTGCTGAAGTGAATTTACGTGAACACCGTTAGCTACACTAAGCTGGGACAAGTGAGTCAGCGTGCTCCTCAAAGGCCCTAGGAATCAGCTCAAAAGTCTCATTTTCATAAAGGTTTAGAAAAACAAAGCTCATACCTGGGAATGGTGCCAGAGGAACTACTTACTGTTCTACACATGCATACAAAGATCCTGTATGTCAGTCTTAGGAAAATCCAACAGCTTTTACCAGGATTGCAAATTTTCAGTTCAATTCCTACTCCTGAATAACTTGGGATATCCTTTGTGAAGAGTAGGAAGAAAGCATAAATAAATAAATACATTTTTTAAAAAAAGCACTGAAAGCATTTCAATTTTAGAGAATTCTTTCCTGAGCCTGGAATCTCATCTTTGATCCAACACTCTGATATATCAGCAATGCAATTCAAAATATTTCCAAATGAAGGGCAGTAACACTGCTCCACAACATGAGAAAGCTTGATATTCAGCAAGGCAGACATAAAAGAGTCAGGTACCTCTTCCTTCCAGCACAGTTAGCAGTAACAAGGAAAGGTGCAGAAATACTACTTCTTGTCACTGACCAATATTCAAGACCGTTCTTCTTTAGTGTTTTCGAAAGAGTGACTCAGTTTTAAAATATAAAAAACATTGCAGAATCCTGAAATTATACCCATGACACTGTATTCCATCATTCATTTCCCAATACGAAGAAAAGTCAGTCATTCATGCACTGCATTCAATATTCAGACATTGTATAGTTCTTCTATATTCAGTACTGAAGGGAATGGCCTTTAGGGACAGCAACAGTCTGTGTTATGCAGTGTTCAAATCTTGCTCTGTATCTCCTCTGTTGTACTGGAAAAGTGCCATCACAAGAAAAGATGAGGACAAGGGGAAAAAGTCATGCAAGATGCCATAACAACGTAATTTCCTTTTCAGTGAAGAAGCTCAGATTGCCTCTGTGACTATAGCTGTTACATAAATACACAAAGGGCAATTTAAAACCATTTTAATAATAAAACACGTCAGAGCCGTACAGAAAACTAGATTTTAGCTTAGTGAACTGATTTTTCATGCATTATACAATGCCAATTACCATGTAAATCTTTGAAATAAAGTGATATATAATTTAGGAGTTCTGTGTTTCACAGAATAAACATCAGAATCACCTGAAATTTATCAAGATCACAAATGAAGCTTTGACCTTTGACATTCATACATACAGAAAAAGCTAAGGCCAAGGGAAGAGATAATTTAAAGTCAACTTTGATCTACGGGTCAAAGATTGCCTTCAACGTCAAGGCAGTCTCCAACTTCAAAATTATTTCTAGGATCTAAGACATACCTGAACCTCTGAGAATTGTACTAAACATACTAAAGATTTGGAGACTCTCTATGTAAGCAGAGATAACGTGGTTTTATGTACAAATTACCTGTCTATCTAGAGATGTAATATAGTTTGTACCTTTCAGGGATAGAGTATTTAGATAGAGTCAAGTGTGCTAGACTTTTCAAACCACTTGCATTACTGCTGTCTTAGTCAAGCATAATACGTATATACATGTTTGCTTTGCCTATTCTTAAGGCTGCACGAGCAGCTTCTTATGGTGGAGGAAGATGTACGTGCTGGAGGAGTTAATCCTATCCCATTGGGCAGTACAGACCTGGCTGAACCAGGCTTAGCCCAACTCACATACCCAAGTTTCTCTACAGACACTTCAGCAGACACTTTGTTACTACACGTGAAACAGTGCTGAGTATTTTCGCACGTTGCCTGTGTCTCACTACAAGGACAAACAGGACTGACAATGCTTGAGATGTGTTTAGATGCCAGGAAGAGAAGTTACTTCATATACATGCATCTGCTTAATGCCTCCTGCTAAGAAAGAAAACTATTTCTCCACAATTCATAGGAGGGTAAGAAGAATCATCCACATATTTCCAACAAGACAAAAGCAGAGAATATGGTCAAAATGCAGATTTTCCACAGGCTTGCTATCTAAACTTGACATTGTACGTAATCATTTTTTTTTTTTTTTCTGTGAGGAAAAATCAAGCAAAAGGAAACATGAGCTACTTATTTCTGTATTAACAGTCAAGCTCAAAACAGAGCAGTACTTTGTGAGCAGAGCACTGGCAGTGCCTGCTTCATTCCTCCTCAGTGGTTAAATCACACTTTGTTAAAGCCTTCACTTTGGAAATTTTTACTGAATTATGCATCTGTCAACTTACAATTTTAGTGAATAAGATAAACTTAACTCCTTGGCTATTATTTTCCTTGTTCTGCACTGAAACATTTAAACGTCTCCATCCTGCTTTTTCCTCTGTAAACAGTTATATGGTACGAAATGACAGAGTACAAGAGGATAGATAGCCTAGCTTTGTTTTGCCCTTGAAATCATGCTTCTTTGAAGTCAGAGGATTCTGGGTGTTTCCTCTCCTCTTTAACAGAAGGAGTAGAAAGTAGCAACATAAACTGTCAGAAGAACTCCCATAAGATCTGCCTTTTTGCAGATGGATTCCTTTTATTACTGTTTTTGTTGGACTTAGAGCACTCCCACAATCCATCAGCTAAGAACTGTCTCGGGTAAGTGCCCCAAGTTTCACTGCCCAAACCACACTAGTAAGCTATTTCTAAACTGACCAAAAAAAAAGTCTATGCATTTGTTTGATTGCTTAATCAAGAGATTATGCCATTTGATATTTTTTTTTCTGTTTTTATTTTCCTTTTCTGAAACACTGTATAAAAATGAATAGCAAGTATTCATCCTGTCTGAAAAAAACAAACGAACAAGGTAACTTAAAATGGCCATTTGTAATCACAAACTAAAAAATTCTGTTGCTACTGATTAAATGCAGATAAAAATCATTTGAAGTCAAATAAGAAGAGATGTCTGGTTTTGCTCCTGCCGTGTAGGACAAAACATTGAATAAAAACATTTAATTATGGCTAATCTCTAGAACACAGGATTGTTTCCAATAGGTGGTCAACTCTACTGACTCCTGCTCATTTTGAAATATTAACTGAAAGTAGTTATGTCTTAGAACTATTTTATCATTTAGTTTTAATCAGTCTACTCCTGTGCATGTCTTCTACCTCTTAATGACAATGAACCTCATGATCAGCATACAAGATGTTCTCCATTGGTATGTGCTTCAAGCTATGTCTATTTGTTAATTTATTGTAAAATTACAGAACATCCTCGTAAAATAGGTACAGAGTCTACATATGAAGTATAGAAATGTAAGTATATTACAGAAATATATGCTGAAATTTTATGAGGCTATATTTAATAACAGTCTGATTACGGATGCATGTTTGTGCATGTATGACTGTAGACAGGTTGAGCAAGAGAAAAATGAGAACATTGCAGTCAACCTTTGTGGTTCAGAAAGAGGACACAACAATCTTTGCTAAAGTGTTTCATGTTTTGGATAGAGATACTACCTACACTTTAGATCCAGTCCCCCCAAAAATGATACAAATCTTATTTCAGACAAAATATTTTACCACTGAGATCTGGTTCAGATGTTTTAACTCTAGTGCCTAAAATTTACTAAGATGCAATTCACTCTTTTTTTCATATAATGAACAGACCACTACTATGTAAATAATATGTCAGATTTAACACCATAAAGAGGGATAGGTACTCCACTTGAGGCTGTTTGGTTGTAACCTAACTAAATATTTATCTAAAGAAATATATATATATATATGTATACACACACACACACACATATATATACATACTAATATATAATAAATATATATATTTATATATATACACTATACATATAGTGTATATATATAATATATTATATATATAGTTTCTTCCTCAAAATACATCACAGTTTAACCTTTGCCTAATTTTTACAGTATATTTAAGTACAGTGATGAATTTTTGCCTTAATCAGAATAATTACATTGGTGGCATTTGAGTTCAACTGGAAGCCTGAAGGCAAAAGTAAAAAATTGTAGTAAAAATATTTAAGCAATTTAAATAACACTAATGACTGATGTGTTCTCAGTCAACTGTGGTAGGTATTTTATTAAATTCCTATCTTCTTTTTAGACATATTATGTTGTCTGAATGCTAGATCTTTGGTCTTATCTAGTCTTTCAGGATTTGTAGTTTGACACTTTAAAAAGAAATACAAAAAAACCTGGGTAACAGTTCAAGCCAAAAGAAGGTCTGTTGATTCAGTTTTTCCCCAGTGTCACCCTTGAAGTAACTGAGCAGGATGTTAGTTACCCAAACTCAGTCAAGATGCAAAGGATGTTTCCTGTCCCCATCTGATAGCTCATTTAAGATTCAGAGAGAAAAGACTATTTTTAGCAGTTTTTATTTGGGAGATGTACAGCCTCTTAAGAATGAGCTTGGTAGCAGCATCTAATGTAGAATAATGTATTTAACTATTACACTTAGATTTACTGGAATGTTTCAAGCTTTTTAATTCGCATTAAATAGCCCAGGTCCTTGTAACAGTGAGGTTGAGCAGGAAACCATAACATAAACACACATACACAGCATATAACTCTGATTTTGAACATGCAGCACGCCTAGTAGCTGACTCCAAACCCAGGTGTCTCCAGATGCTGGCCTGAGCCCCACAGCTGTCTCCCACACCTCACTTCATGGGCAGAAATGAACATTCTCCCCCACCTTGCCACTAGGTTGGCTTCATGTTCAGCAGTGTTTATGCACACAGACCTGTAACACAGTTAGAAAAGGGATTTAGTGAGAGGATAGGACAAGTTATGAAGAAAATGGATCAGTCAGACAAGCACACTTACTGATACCGTGTCTGCGCATCACCAACCTGTCTTAACTGCTATTCATTTACCCATGTCTGTTTCTTCTTTATAGCCACGCTGATCCTGACTTTAAATAGTTTCTTTTAAACAAGCCATAATAAGTTGTACATAATCCCAAAATACTCTTCAATCCAGCCTTCCATAAATTCTGTATCTCTTTCAGCAATAACCTGTTAGCATACATGGCCACTGATTCATATTTGCCTGTTTCATACTAGGGTCAGTAGCCCAATCCTTCTCCTATGATAGCTTTAGGAGCAGTTGACTCCGTGTTCTGCAATTTTCATTGATCAGATTTTCACTGACGAGGTTACTAGAGCTCCCCCATCTACCCCTTCTTCCCCGATCCTTGCTAGGTCTCTGTCTGATTTGCATGTCCGACTTCACTAGATAGCGGTTATGTTCTTTGCGGCCATAGCTTCCTTTACCTTTACTTTACCTGTGGGGTTAATGGTTGTATAATCAATGAATATAAAGATGCTATAATTATAAAATAAACCAGAGAGTTTGACTAAGCAAGTTATAATAACAATAAGAGAATAGATAGAATGCTTACCTGTAGCCTGAGCTTGCTGCAAAATTTCAGAAGAGGAATCTCCAGAAAAAATCCATTTCCACTGGTAGTCAGCTCTTAAATGGTGTCTAGGAGAGATGGAGCCAGGCTCAACCCCTTCAAGCTGACTCATTGCTCGCCTCAGGTGATCAATCAGAGGTTCAGGCCATGATTCAGCAGTCCCCAAACAATGGTAGAAGCAGTTTTGTATCATAGGTGCAAACATTTGCACTTCCTAATTTCACCTAGGCATTTTAGTTGAGACTGTAATTTCTTAGTTATCTTACAGAGTCAACAGAAAGAGCTGATGCTTTGTTTAGGTGGTATTCATGCTTGGCCCTCTGTAGTGGAGGAGTATTTTGTTCTCCACTGAATATATGAAGGGTTTTAAGAACCTATGTTGGGCAACAGAGACAATAACGCAAGTATAATTACTCCTAGTCTACAATGGCAAACTACTGTAGTAGAAGTTTTCACTGAAAATATAAAAATATTAAAGAAACTATTAATATTATAGGCAAAAAGTAATACACTAGAAGTACCCTGGTAAATTATTAGTCATTAGTCTTGCATGTAGTCATCCATACTTGATATCAGTTAAATCTCCCAATTACTTCCAATCTGGATATACATATTGTGAACACCCCTTTGAACATTAGAAAGAATTTAAGCTAGAGATTAACGTCACCTTTGAAGAAAAGTTATGTTAATCCCTGCAGTAATGTCTGTTGATAATTTAAGGACGTCAAGAAAAACTAATAAATTTTGCTCCAAGAAAAAAAAAAAAAGGATGTTTTTTAAGCCAGTAGTCTGCTAGCCGAAGCTGGAATGGTAGAAAATGAATCAATGCAATTCTCACTGACCTAGACTGAAGATAAATGTATTTGGAAAGTATTACTAGTACAGACAACTATGGTGGGGGCGGGGGAAACATAAATTGGTGAGTTATTAATATGCATCTTTTGCATGTGTGTGCATGTATTTGATGATCTTCAGTAGAGAACAGAAAACATACCTTATTTTTTACTTTTGAAATAGTAGCAGAAACACATTGCTACTTACAAAAGAACCATCTATACCAGTCTCTAAGGGCAGTAGTTGAAAATGCATGTTTTGTGATAGAAAAGGACCTTTTTACTAGATAAGATAAAACAAGGCTAGGTCTTTTTAAGCCTCCACTTTTAATTCTATAGAGAATTCAGTAGAGAAGCTCTTTCTAAATACAACCTGAAAGCCATGGACTATAGCACTAATGGCATTCTCTATTGCACTGATGGCTCTTATTGAGTACTATTTTCTCCTGTATATATTCTCCTTGGTAATGTAACAGGAAGTCATTTGAGAAATTAAGACCACAGAATCTTTGGCAGCTTTGGAAATATGCAGAACTGCTGAAAGCTACTAAAGAAACATCAGCAGTAACAACATTAAATGTCAGAGATGAGGAACAGTTGACAGTGACAGTTGACAGTGTCAAGCTGTCTGATAAATCTTCTATCATTAATGTTACTTCGAAGTTGGTAGTATTGAAGTACCATGATCACCTTTGAAATCTTAAAGTGTTCATTCATTCAAGGGCTAGGTTTTCACCTGCCTTAAAATTCACAGCTTCATGGGCAGCACTGGAAGCAACTGACTTGTTCTTGCCAAGACCCATTTTAAATTGTGACAACCTATCCCAGAATGAAATTCTTTTTTGCACTAAAATGTTAGCAGAAAATAAAAATGATGTTATGAATATTAACTCATAATTCATCCCTTTTTTCAAGTAATGTGTATGTTTGTACCTGTGTACAAGTTCAGCCTGCATTTGTTTTGATTATTCATTTAACAGGTTATACAAGCAAAAAAATATTCTTTATTTTTGGACATTTATATTGCTTTGTTGACTAAACAGGTCACGTGACTGAACTTTTCTATTAAAAGTTAATAATACTGGTTTGTTCAATCAGAGCTTCATAGAAGTGAGAGATTCTATCACCTCATAAATTCCAATTTCCATATCTAGTAACACAACAAGAAGTAGGGTTTAGACATTTGTTATAACAATAAGTACAGAATCCCCCCGATCAATTTTTCACAGTTGGAAACTTCAAAGACTTCAGTTACTGTTCATGAAATAGTTAAATTCAACCATTTTACATTAGATGCAGCTGCCAATTTCACTCTTAAGAGGCTACACATCTTCCAAACACAAGCTGCTAAAAGGAACTTTTTGTCTTTAGTGCTGCATTGTTTTGAGAATGTTTAATGAACCAACAAGAATGACAAAAGATTTTTCCATTTTCCTATTTTTTCCCATTTTTTTCCTTTCCTCTTTTTCCTTTTCTCTTTTGTATTATTAGTGCAATAAGGACGTGTCCAAACATCACATTTACTTGAATTATTCAGGAGTCATGTATGTATGCAAGCACTTATATGTATAAGAAACATGCACCTACACATATATCAAGTAGTCCATTTCCTACTTTCTGCTATTAAAAAGAAGTAATAATTTGTTTCTCTGGAATATATTACTAAATTTTGCTTCAAAGGTCAAGAATATTCAGTTGAAAAATTATGCTGAGATTAAGCTTTCAAAACTCTGGGACATAAGGAATTCTCCTCTTGAATTCCCAGTTTAATTACATTATGCTATGCATGCTGACAACAGAAAACGCATCTCTTCAATAAACACTTTTAATCTGTACAAAGCAAAACAGCTAGCAATGAAGAGCTCTGTTGTGTCATAGTCTTTTACACAGTGGTCTGCAGTTATTCCTGCTCAATAGGAGAACACACATGAATAATTAAGCAAAAATTAAAAGACAATATAACTCTTCCATATCATAGATGAACACATTAATGCATTTTGTTGGCATGGAATAAAGGCTGCCTAAAGCGATGAATATTTTAGAAATTTCAGTATGTACTCATGATTCTTTGAGTCAGACAAAATAGATATTTGGTTGTAGTTTTGACAAAAAGACTAACTTCATCTGTTTCTCAGGCAACTAGACTTATTCACACAGTCTTATTTAGATTGATTATTTAATCAGGTGATCTCACTGTGCTTTGCATAAGTAAGGAAGCCATTCATAATGGCAAAAACTAATGCAGAAAAGTAAACTTCATTTTTTTCCTTTTCTTTTTAAACAGAAGTGCAAGACATCAAGACTAGAGCATGGTAGGTATAGTTTATAGCATCTGTTCTGTAAATCAACAAGAGTTCCTGTTGAGCACAGACAGAACTCAAGTCTTTCTTCCTTTAAATGATTAATTGACTTAATCCAAACTCTAATGAGGCAGACTGGCACAGCCCATATTACCAAAGTAATCACCCAGAAGGCAAAATACATTGGACTCAAACTGTTTCTTTTTACTTGCAAAAGGACCGATTTGGCTAGACTATGCCAATAGGAATTAATTGCTCTGTTGATAGCAGCGATTAAAAAATCTTGTACCTTCATTTTAGGCCAAGTTTATAGACACTTTGAACTTGGAAAACTGAAACAGACCATCTGTGACACCAGCAGGCCTCAAGGATGACACGTGGTGAATTCTATCATGGAGCAGGAAGAGACTTTGACGAGTCATCTTGACATGTTCATGTTTTCTGCAAAATATCCAGACACCTCAATTTCTGCTTCTGCTTAAGCCCAGCAACATGATTCAGTTTTCACAAATGCTGATCTGTCTAGCTCATTCTCGGTTCATTTTGGGTTTGCTAAATTAGTTTTTCCTCTGCAGCCCCTCTAGAGATCAGTTCATGAGGATTCTTCTACCCGTTTCTTCTACAAAACCAAAAAAGCAAAAGTGCGTCTTTTACCTTCATTTGGTAGTTTAGCTTCATTTGATCTCCTAATTGGTAACACTATGGCTTACCTGAATTTTATCAGTTGAAAGAGGAAAACAACTCAGGATGATTGCTCGAAATATAAGAAATAAAGTAGTGATGATGTGTCCTGGTTGGTTTGATGTAAGTACATATTAGACAAAAAGTTCACTGAAACCCGGGAATTTTTATGTTTTTTATATGTTCCACATAAAGGAAAAGTCTTATTTTGTATATTAATGACAGAACTACTGATGTGAGAGAGGAATGGAGGGTATTGTTACAGGAAACCTTTTCCTGTAACAATATATGGGGTTTTCTTTGGTTTTTTTTTTTTTTTTTTTTTCCTTTTTGAGTAAATCTTTTAAACTTTGGTCAAAATCATTTTGTGCTGACAGATGGACCTAATTTTTCCCTGGTTCTCAGCAGGTTAAATCAGGTGATAAAATTATTATTATACACTGAGTGACAAGAGTGAAGATTAGACTAAAAGGAGATACAATCATGTAATTTTTGAAGATGTATTTCCTTTGATGCAGTGCTTGTGGGAGGGATCCTTTTCCTCTAAAGACTTAGCATGACTTACCCTCACTGATTTTCTTAAAGTAGTAGATAATTCTTATATGGATGTGTGTTTGGCTTTGTCAAATAGGGCCATATTTTGTTTTGTTCTGATTTCAGAAAGGTGTGTGGAATACTTCCTTGACTGATGAAGATAGAGAAAAATAAGTAAACACATTCTACTGTGATGTTGAAGTGAAATTCTTTGATACAGGATACAAAAATACATATAAGAGACCTCTTGTGATAAAAGCTGGCAGCTGAGCTTCCAGTGTTTAATCATCAAAAATGACATATGGACAAATTCAGAAATATACATGAAGAACAGATAAAAATTGAGGTAAACCTGTGACAAAGAGGTAACAAATGCTGACGACAAGAGGAGTAAATTTCCCTGCCAAGGGATATAACCCTGAAGTGTTGCTGAAGAATTTGGGTCTCTAAGGCCTACAGATAAGCTATTTTCTGCATGAGAGTAATCATAAATTTAACTGTGTCAAATGGATAAGGATGTGCTTATCCAAGTCTCTGAGCTCCTTCGTTAACGTGATAGAGCTCTGCAGTGCCCAGAGCTAACTTTCAGGAAAATGTTTCTGTAGGCTAAAGTGAAATAAGCAGTATGGGCATGAAACACCTCCTGAAATAAAGTGGAAGCTTTCCATTCACATTTATGAGAGTTAGACTATAGATATCTGGTAAATATCTGGGCCTGATATTTACTGCTTTGATCCAGGACACTAAATGCATTCAGTATTGCCCTTCTTGTACAAAACTACTCTGTACCTAAGCTTTTAATTTATAAGACTGTAAAAGGAGCCATAAGGAAAGATTCTCTGACCTTGCTGCTCCATCCCACTTTATGGGCCCCAGATAAGAACTGAAACTTAAAGAAACTTAAACTTAAGAAAGAAACTTAAAAGGCATAAGTGTTCTGAAATTTCTTTGCCACTATATCCATGAAATATTGGAGAAATTTATTTTTCAGGAAGCAAATTTGTACAGTAAACAATTGAACCATAGCACTTCATGAACTGAATCACACAAAATGAACAGTGCGTTTTGAGAATTAACTATAACATGGAAAAAAGATACTTCCTTAATTTCTATGTCCAACAGATTGTTTTATGGTTTAGTGTTTCAATGACCACATTGGTACAGAGCCAAACTCTTTTCAGAAATTATATTATTAAAATTAGATATTGTAAGGACTTCAGAAGTTCGTTTTATGATCTATTAACTAAAATGAGTTTTTAGTTATAATTGGGTCAATTATTTTTAATATTCTAATGAAAATTCTTCCTTAAAGTCTTAGAATTAAAAAAAACGATTAAGCAAAGATGATGGTAGAGGGAGAAGAGAAAACCTATGCCTATGAGTGTAGCAATATTCAGGGGACATCTCTGAGAAATGGAGCCATTCTAAAATTCAAACCTTTCCTAGGATCTAAGTAGGTAAGACTATAATAGATAAAATAGGGTCTTCAGTGACAGCCACAGCACAGAGCTGTATCTCATGTTCCCACCAAGTGAAAACTTATTAAGAGACAGTAATTAAGTGTTATTAGATAGATCATTGAAGTGGTGAGAAGCTAGAACTCTTTCAATTCAAGACATTCTTTCTTCATAGAACTGAATGGATGTTTTGGAGCAGGATTACTGGTCCAAACATGAAGGTGATCTGTGGCAAAATTTGTTTTCATCTGTACTTTCTGGTAACTGATGCTTATTCTGGGCTTGGACTATACTTTGAAATGTTAGCCTCTGCATTCCTTGTATTTCCACAATGTGAAGCAATACATTTATCTGCTGCTTTTAGCATGAATGTAGAAATCAAATAGCAAAATTCATAATTCAATACTGTAAGAGTGTTTAGGTTTATGGCATTTAGAATTAATGCAGTCAAAATTGGTTCTTAGTTGAAGAAATTGAGGCATGTGTATCTTTCTTACTTGCCTGCAAACTACTTTAAAAATGCTTTACCCAAGACTTTTGACTCCATAGAAAATTAAACAAAATTAACCTTTCCTTTTTTTCTTTAATCTTACAGGAACAAACCTCTGTGTATTTGGTTGTATTTGTTTCCAGAAGACAATTTGATCTTCCTTTGAAGTTCAAAGGTTCAGCATCAGTAAGACATTTAATGCCCAGAAGTATTTCATGCACCTTGTCTCAAGTTACTCAATTTGGATATGTTTATATTTCCACTAGCTGGTTAAGTCACACAAAAGTAGGTGAGAGAAACCATGAAATATAGACAGACTTCTCCATGTAAGGATAAATAAACTGAACTTGGAGAGCGTCTTATTTAATAAGAGATCTAAATTTAGCTCAAAAGAACTGATCACACAAAATGGAATTAATGTGGTTCTCAAATGGAATTAATGTGGTTCTCAAATGACTTCACCTGGAAGTTAGCCAACAGCAACAGTAAATGTCTACCCAACTTCATTTGCTTCTAGCGGATGTGTAACACATTTGCTGTCACTGTTAAGCCTGGGCATACAGTTCAGCAGAGATACAGTACTCTGAATCTATGAACATATCCCGCCATAGTTTCACAGGATAAAATATTTCAATTAAAATTAACATGTTAAATTACTTACTTGCAATTTCTCTAAAAACTATCCTTCATATGTTTGAATTTGTTCTACATGAAATTGAAACACAATATGTCTCAAATCAAATAGATTATTTTCCAAACTGTCTTATGAAAATTACTTCTATTAACACAATTATTTCATGAATGAAAGTTCTATATGATAAGTGATTAGTTACAATCAAATTATTTCAAGTTTTGATGTGTGGCTTTCGTAGCATAAATACATGGTAATAGCAATACATTCAAACAGACGTATTAATATTAGTAATAACATCCTGTTGCATCCAGGAATAAGCATTTATCATCTTTCTCATTAATGACGTCTCATCCCCCGCAGAGGGTTTTGAGGGAGGTGAATCTTTTTCTATCTCCTGAGTCGCACCTCCCCTAGTCAGCAAGGGGTCACTACTGCGATGGAGTCATCCAAGACTCTGAGGAATAATACACATTAATTTATTGAGAGCTTTCTTAACAACTAGCAGCAATTACTTGGAGGTAAACTTGGCTAACTGGCTAATTAAGGTTAATAAGAGTTACAGGTAAGACAATTTTAGAAGGGCTACTACGAAGAGTACAAGAATAAAAGAAGATAAAGACAGAAAACAGGGACAGGAAGACAGACGGATCTATAAACGTAGCAAAGCAAAGCGGTTAATCACTCCTAGATCCAGCCATGACTTGGCGTAAGGTGCGGATCTTTAGTAGAGATGGGTCGTCGGAGGTTGTATTGGTCAGCTGAAGACGACTAAGGACGACCGTACAAACTCTTATTTATAGTCGAAAGTGGTAGAGTCAGGTGCCTTTAGAGTGACAACTTCTGGCTTTGGGATCTCAGCAGGAATTCCTTTGTTCTCATCTTCTAGGTCTTGCAAATTCGAGTCTTCAGCCATTAAACACTCTTGAGCACTCCCTTTCAAAGGCAAACAGCTCCAAAGAAAGACTTTCAAACATAACATTGTCCACAAAGTGATGCCGATTGCCTCATGCTGATTAGAGACAGTCCTTACCAGTCTCAGATACGAGATCACAAATTACCATTATATTTTGAAATATAAGTAGAAGGTGGTTTTGAAAAGACTTGTTCTCCAAATTGATAGAATATTCACTGCTAAACTGGAAAAGCAAAGAAATTTTCTGATGAATGTAATGATTGCAGATCTACAGTGGCAGCAGAGAGAGGAAAGTGATTTATTTAAAGGATCGAATAATACTAAACATTCGCGGTTTTTTTTTTTTTTTTTTTTTTTTTTTTTTTTTTTTTTTTTCATGTTAATTGTTCACCTCCCTGTATTGGGCATTTCAGTTCACCTGAAGAGAATTTGAAATGGCTCTTTTAAACGCATTTGAAAATGTTTTTTATGCTGACCCATTACTTGCTTATTTGATCACCATCTAGCAAATATTTAAGCATGCTCTCACACTGATTAACTAGCCGTAATGCCAGGGGAATAAAAGAACTATCTAATGAAATGTTGGTAAAGGCGTAAGCTATTTTAAAAGATCAGCTAAGATAACTGGAAAACAAACATTCAAACAAAAAAACTCACCATGCCTCTTGGTCAGAAGGCCATTTATTCGAATTGTTTGAACATGTCTGCATGTCTTTTTCAATACTGGAATTACTTGGTGTTAGTCGATTCTCACTCTTTTTTCAATAAGCAAGTTTATTTTTAGTATACCATAATCAAGTCCCTTACTGTTTTGAACTCCATCAATCTTATTTGCTTCTCCCATTAAAAAATTATTTCATATTAAGTTTGAAAACTCTACTACTAGCAATACAGTTCAATGTTGTTCCAGTGTTTTTTCTAATTTATTTTTTTTTAATATTACTCCACTGTCCTTCCTGTCACTTTCAAAATTTTTCAATATGCTATTGCAAAGGTAAGTAGAATTGGTACAATCGTAATGCTTTTTGAAATTATTAACAATATATTATTTCTCTTATTCAAAATATCCTACTCAATAGCATATTTAAACTCTCTGTCTAAAACTAAAGGGATTGATTATATGAAACATCTTCAAGAAAAGTTAGCATGATTTATCAATTTATTTTTCCACATCCATTGAGGGATTTGAAATATCTTGATTGTTAGGATGAGAAGTCCAATTCTTCTACAATAAATAAATAAATAAGTAAAATTGTTTTATTTGGTTTGTTTGTTTAATACATACACAATGTTAGCACAAACTGAAATTCAGGTTCAGCAAAGGAAAAATAGATGTAAGTCTTGCATCTTCATCAAATTTCAAGGAGACTTTTTTACCTGAAGATAAAAGACTCCATATAGAAGCAAGAAAGTTTGGACCAGTTGGAAATAGATTTTCAGCTTCTACTGAAGTCTGGAGAGTAAGAAATGGCTATGAAACAGTTTATCTTCTTTCATTCTTTTCACCTGTGAGAATACCCTGAAAACCCTATAAGCACAATGACTATTAAAAATCAGCTAGAACATCATGAAGCAAGCTGTGCATTCATTCACATGCAGGGGATCTAATAAAAACTAAAGATAATGCTTTTTTCCCCTCTTTTTCTCAGATCTTTTTACTATAGTTATACTTTTCTTAAAATGGAAATATGCTAAAAATCTTCTAAAAAGGTGTTAACCCCTACAAAGGTCCCGAGCTAACAAGAGAGCAAAAAACAACAACAACAAACAAACAAACAAAAGAACCACACTAATTTGGAATCTAGACAAGTATGAAAGAAGTGAAGAAGTGCACCCTTCTTTCTCCTCTGCAAAGATTAACCAGCTGGGAAGAGTCTATGAAAACTCTTGAATTCAATGAAGAGTTTCCCTACTTTATACCCTACTACATTTATCAAAGCTCATCGTATTCACTGGTCAGCAAGAAACAACGCAGGAGATAAAAGAAGAGAGGATGAAAAAGCTGTACTTTGAGATCAAGGGGAAGCAGATTTCTAGTTCAGAACAGTGGGGATTCCAATGGTGCTGTTTAGAATGAGGCTGCAGTGCACTTCCATAACACTGTTGCTGTTTTAATTGCTTATAATACTGAACTAGATACTAGAAATGTTGATAGAGAAAATTTTAATATTTCAAACAACAGATAACTTTACATTTTGTATTCCTGGATAAGGTGTATGAAATGAAGTTAGTTGAAAAGAAAGAAGTGGTGAGAATTTAATTTGAAATTATTTATTTGCCCCCCTTCTATCATCTTCAGACAATTCCTTGTCAGATTTTTTTTTTTAACCTCAGTTTATTCACTGTTAATGGCTTTATACAATTGAGTGAGACTGCTCACAGATTATAGGGTTTTCAGGTCACTTCAGATAGGCCAAAAGATTTCTCAGCAGAAAGATGTTCGAACTAGATATTTGAAAATTGCTTTATTTCCATATGTTTTTATTTAAATTATAGTCTACTAAATCTGACAGTGAAGCAGGCTTATGTAAATAGTCTCTCTGGAGATATATACAAAGAGATTGCAGTAACGTGATTATAAGTTCTGGCTTTTGTTATTTCTATGATTTTTTTTTTCTTAAATTATGAAAATTATGAAGATAAAAGTATTTATTTTTCTGAAGTGCTATTTATGACATTTAATAATCTTCTGTGGCCCTAAGAACAATTTCTCTTGAATAAACCTTAATTTATTGAAGTACATTTTTGGATTGACATGTCCTTTCTTATTATTTCAGACTACGTATTTTTATTAATCACTTATGATCAAACATTCAGCATTCAACTAATAGACAATTAGTATTCAGCCTGTCACCTTGAGGGTGATAGAGCACTGGTACATGTTGCCCATAGAGGTTTTGGAGTCTCCTCCTTGGAGATCTTCAAAGCCATGTGGACATGGTGCCAGGTTTGCTCTGGAGTTATCTACGTATTTAACCAATTTGCTTTTTTAAGTAAAGTTCAAAAATTTGAAATTTGTATATCTGACTTATTGAAGTTAGGGATGGATACACAGTGAAACAAGTCCAAACTAGAAGATGGAATTCTGTACCAGAACATTTTTTACTTCTTTCCATGCAGAAATTCCTTCATACTAAAGTCTATCCATTTGTCTTTGGAGAAAAATGGGAGAGCAGTCATTATAAAACCAGGAAGAAAAATGATGAAGGCAAAGTGTTTTATGGAAAAATGATCACCTTCACAAAAAAAGTACAAATAGGTACAGAGTGTCCACCATAACATTTTTTCTAATACCTCTGGAATTGCTCAGGTAGGGCAACCAATTTTGCAAGCGCTCTAAAATTATATAACTAGTTCTTACACTCATTTATTGTAACAACTTCCCATGAAACAAAGAAAGGAAAATTCATGAAGGCAGAAATGAACCTTGGTAAAGGTTCTTGGGAACACAGAATCATAGAATTGTCATAGAACGGCCTGGGTTGAAAAGGACCAATGGGTACTGTGCCTCTAGCAGATTTAGCTACTCTCATGTGAACTCCAGCCCTCTGAGATAAAAATAAGCTAAGAAGAGATAGACTACAATTCCCAGAAGGCTCCAGTAATCCTCACGTGATTTCTGATTCCAGTTAATGAGGGAGAGCTCTCTGCCCTTCCAAGAAGCTAGCCATGGTTGCCTGCTAATATGGACTCAGACTACCTCTCTCTCCTCCTATTTTTGGTTCATTTGATTTATTATTCTGAATTATTCAGTATTAGCTCACATTCCTAGTAATAAATTTATTCTCTTATCTCAATCAAGTTGGTTTTTTCCTATTCTTTCCCCTTCTCCCATGGGAAAGGAAGGTTGTCACATGATTAACTCTTCAAAGATCAATATTTGCATTGAAACAGAATGGGGAAACTTTCATTTTTATACTCTAAATATTTTGCAAAATATCTTTAAAAGTAATGACGTACCAAGAAAAATAGCTACTAGAAAGACATTGCTGATTCATTACCAAAAATCTTTGTTTGCAAGGGGATATATTTGATGAAAATCCACATAGCTTAATTAAAATTAAAAAAATTGGGCTAATTTCTGTTTATAAATGTTCAGCTCAAAAATGAACTTTTTTTTAACTATTCAAAGCTTACTTTGAATGGTTACTTACAAATATATTTTAATATGCTATTTAAAATAGAAAACAACAAAAATATATGATGTGATACATTTACCATATGTTCCAATGGGAATTTTTTTTGGCCTCTCTTTCCCATTCCCTCCAAAAAAACTTGGAATGAGTATTAAATCTGATCCTTACATATGTGGGTAACCTATGAGTATGTGTTTGTTTACTGAAATAAAGGAAGGTATAAAAAAGCATGACTATGCTTTGTATGATACAGATTTTCTTTTCATTGTGACTATTCTTTATTCCTATTTAGGACGATAGCTTAACAGTTAAGAAAGAGCTGTTGAAACAGTCAGTTTCTTTGATGAAATTATTTCAATTTTGGTGGGGTTGTACACAGGGAATAATTCATCAGTCGTTAATTTTTATGGATTCTATAAGCACTCGTGATTTGCAGAAGACAAAACCACAACACGAGTAGTTTTCCCCCAACACAGTTCTTTTATTCAACTTCATTTGCTTCTTCACAAATAAGCTCACATCTTCCAAAGGGAATCCCACTAGAAATGCTGGTATGCATTGAGAGATGAGGGTCTTATGTTACCGAAATCTAAAAGGAAGCACATGCATGATGTACCAATTCCCAGAATTGAACTGTACTAGCTGTGTATGCATCTGTGATGCCAAAAAGACAATTTAATCCAGTTAATTCTAAATAATTTAACTGATTGGAAAAAATATTTTCTGCTTATTGTTTTATGTTGCTAATAGAACATGCAACTGATTTCCAAATCACTGAATCATTGAATTTAGGCATAATGACTTGAAGCCTATAAGCAGACAAAATAAAAAGAAAATACATGCAAAAGAAAAAGAAAATACATTTTGTAGCATGCACACTTTTTCCTCTCTTATGCTTTTCAGACTTCATTCAGTCTTTTGGCATGTTTATGTCACTTGTTTTCAAGAATGAGAACCAAGGAGTGATTTTGTCCCTGGATATTACTGTAACACAACCCTTCAAGGTATAATTGTATAATACACAATAGTATAAGGAATCAATGTTTTATTTGCCTATAAATAAATCTACCTATGTATTACCCTAGAAGGTAGACACACTTTGATCTTTTGTCACCAACTTCATTAAAGATTCAGCCTCTGCTCCAAGGTTTCCATTCCACAGAAAACCTCAAAATAACCCACCAAAATAAATAATTGTAATTAGAATTCAAATACATAAACTGTAGCCATAGCCATAAAATTATTATATATACCCTTGATAATCCCTGTGATTACAGATATCACATAATTTTAGAGGATAACTGCTAGAATATTGAAAAAAGTGCCACAATTTAGAAATTTAGAAGTAACAAGCAGCAAACTAAAATTTGCTTTCTTTTACTGATGTGGCTTTGCTTTAAAAAGTTTAATTTCATAAATTTGCTGGAGGCTATCAAAGAAAAATCCACTGAAATAATGTGCTGGCATGAGTTTTCTAACTTTTCACTGTTACGCAAAGGCTTACTTAGATTAGTTTAATTTTAAAATTAATGGAAATTCCCTGCTAGAAATAAAATAAAAACTTTAAGGACTGTATGGAGCAGTGAATCAGAAGGTAAGCAAAGTACTTCTCTTAGAATTTCATATGGAATAAGATGAGTTATTCACATTTCTTAATATATATCTCATCCGTGAAAGGAAAATTTTAATTTTCAGGCAAGATAAGTTTTTACTTCCCTATTTTAGAATAACATAAATTGTAGCATAGGATGTGTAATTTTGCAAAAAATATCTTGAAGATACAGCACAGCTGAATGAAGATATCATTTCTGCTTGTTTACACCATTCACTAGAAAATACATGCCTTTACTAGATAAAATCTTTTGCCATACAAAATCAGACAAATTAGTCTTTGGTATATAAACTCAGCTGGCTGACTTTGTGCAAATGAATTTACAGACTGCTCATGTTACCCTTCCCTCATTACAGCTGAAGAAGATTAGGTCTATGGATTTAAAAACCTTTAACTGAAACATCTTTGAAAAAATGAGCACCTCTTAATAGCAGGAAGGTAGGTTCTTACCTTAATTGTTTCAAAATATAGAAAGAAATGTTTAAAAATCTTTAGCATGGAATGAGAGCTGAAAATCTTAAGCTCCAAGTTAGGCTGAAGCTTCCAAGCAGTGTCACATCTTTTTGACATAAAGCACTGACTAATGTCAATGGCTGTGTTTTTAAAAGAAAATACGCTTATGGAAGAATAAAGGAAAAGACAGAATCAGACTAAGGCATTAATTTTATCCTAAACAGCTTCCTTATGCACTTGTAGTAGTTGTAATAAATTTGAACAACTGAGATGAAGCAAAACATTTTACCTACTTGGAACATCCCTCACTTTTTACTTCATTCATTGAGTCTGTAGGACCCAATTCATTATTACTATTTAATTTCCCTCCATGAAGCTGCGTCAGCTTTCTGACAGTGTTGCCATAAGAAATTCCAGATATCTTGCTTCTATCGGGCAATAGTCCACAACATACGAGCCACCCAGTATAACTTATGGTCCCACAAAATAAAGATCTAAGTGAATCCAAAGACTGACCAACATATGATGTTTTCTGCCATGCACTATTCTAGATACAAGTAGATCATGTACCAGATCAGTAAAAAAAAATTATTACAGAAGGCTAATGTGTTGGAAAACTTTTTTTCCAGGATTTACCAGAAGGATCAAGGTCCCTTACCTTTTGTAATCACAAGTAATGATGCACGAAATTATTTAGTCTGACATCAGCATTTCCCAGCTTTCACTGATAAATCTTAGGCACAGTTGTAAATAATAATATTAACAATAAAAGGCCACAAGATATCTCCCCTTCTGTGTCTTGGATTAAACAGTTTAGCAGGTACCCCGGGGTTCCAACACAGGCTTAAAGTCCTCACAGTATCAAGTTCTACTTGGTGTTAACCTTACAGAAGACTCTCCTAGGCTTTCTGGTTGCAAAGAGTAACAAATTAGGAGAGATCTGGATAGGTAGACCTCCTTCAACTCCCAGCTTTGCTAGAAACTGATTGAAACTGACTCCTTGTTGCATGATCACCTGTAAGAGAATCCACAGGAGATGAAATCAAAATGTCATGTCCAAGCATAGAACATTCTACAGGAATGTGGCTAAGATACTGTGCCCAACAACCTTATCTTTTTTAATGAACACTTCAACATCTGTAAGGACCTTGTGCCTTAATGTATCTCTAGATTATACCTTGCAATTTTTATAACAAGATTGCTTCAAAACTATTCTGCATTTTCTACCATTCTGGATTCAGTACTAAGCCAGAGGGAAGAGTGCCACCAAATGATCTGTAGGTAAGTGCAGGTTACAGCTCGTATCTTTTGGTTTCTGCAAGTTTTTGCATCCTCCATTGCTTGTAGGCTAAATAGAAATCCAGAGGCAGCAAGCTGATTTCACAGTTATTTGTATTTACAAAAAAAAGCACAGAGCTGTTTGTATTTAAAAGCAGAATGGGAAAAAGTGATCAGCTTTTCATTTAACTTCTTAACTGCAAACAAGCTTAAAAGCATCTTAGTCTGTCTTTTGTAATGCTGTTGAAAGAAGCAGCCAGGCAAAGGTACCAAGGGAAAAGAAATGGAAATCCTGAAGTATCGCAGTTTACTTTGCTAAATTCATGGGAATTAGGCAAGAAAATTATGGCAGAATGGTGAGGTGTATTCATGAGGAAAAAACTACATTCTAAGAATAGATTCATAGAGAAAACTGCTTTTCCCCCCATTATGAAACTAAGAATTACCTGGTGGAACAAAAAAGATAAATACTTGTACAATATATTTGAAAAATTGAATGTAAATTTTAAAGTCATATTCAACAGGAGTCGTATTTTAATGTATTGAGACATTACAGGGGGTGTCAGTCACATTAATACATGCCTCGGGTGGTTGAATGTTCAAGAGCTCCTTCTCTCCCATTGCACAAGAGGAATGTGTTAATGAGTCCACAGAACATAATCCAGTCATATTTTAATGCTATGTTAATTTAAACTGCTGTGGAAGAAATCCTGAGGCTATGAAGATCCAAAGCATGGAGCCAAAAGAAGTCATGCATTTTGTCTTGATCCCCTGGTCACACAGGCCTAGTTCCCTTAAGAGAGAAATTTCTAAAGACACCTTGAGGGAGGAAGAACTACATAGTAGCTACCTCTCAGCTACCTTTTCCTCAGGGGTAGGTGATAATAAAACTGCTCTGCTGAAGATTAGTTGGAAGTGGATTGAGCATAAGTTTTTCGCAACCTTGCTGCTTTACAGAGAAGTTGGAGGATGCTTTATATCCTCTCTTTGTTGTGTGTTCCCAACTAAAATTTTCAAGGGGAAAAAAAAAAAAAAAAAAAAAAAAAAAAAAAAAGAGGAGAAAAAGGATTAACAGGCCTTTGCTATGCAGTAGTTAAAATGTGGCCTTCTATCAAATGCTACAGACCAACTGTTCAAAATTCATATTTTTAAAGATATTTTAAAAATGAGAAGACCCCTTCTGGCTTCAGCCTTCCCACCGACACAGGGCAAGCATGACTTCTTAGCTAGACTTAGAACATCTTGATTCACATTGTGAATGCTGGAGAGTGACAATGATATGGCTGAGTCTTTTTCTTGTAAACAAAGATTGCCTAGTCGAGGTTTAGCTGACATGGAAAGTATTTGTCTCTATCTAGCTGCCATCAAATTCTTCTATCTTCTTGGGTGTTCAGAAAGGGATACTAATGTGGGTCCCCAGCCTCTGTACTATTCAGAAGCTCTCAGGGTTGTAAATAAAAGCCATGAACCATAAGAAGTCTCTGATATCTCAGCTCTGTTTTAGATATAGAAAGCTGAATTTGGAAATGAAGTCATTCCCAAAGACAGTAACAGTTGTCCCTTTCCATTTGCATTAGTATTACGCTTTCACTCAGTAGTTGCAAAACTCTGTAGGCATAGCCACTCTTGTTGCAATACATAATATAATATGTACTAAACCATTGTGGCTCTATCAGGAAGTCCAGTAAGCACATACACCATAAGCCCACTTACACTATAGGTGCATTCCTAGTCCCAGATATTTATCTATTTAGTTAAAATTTGCCAGTCACAGGTATTTGTTGCATGTTCTTTTTCTAAAGCACTGTGATCTGGGAAATTGCAAAAGAACAGGCAGAGTCAAGAGGTTTGAAACAATATCATGGGCTTGCCCAAGCAGAGCTTGCAATCCTTGTACTGGGTAAAGATGAATCGTTACCATAGTGTTTCATGCTCACTTTTCTCCTGGGTGAGAGAGGTGGTTAGAGGTGGTCAGGAACAACACTCCGAACACCGTGGTATCCATGCCAACCTTGGGATGTGCCAAGTGGCTAGCAGCCACTGCTTGCCTTCCTTCTTTTCTAAAAAAGGTGCTTCACTGCCACCTACCCTGATGGATTAAGCATGATCACAGGCTGTATCCTGGGATTCTGAAATATCTCATGCCCACTGTGTAAGTGGTCTTCCTCTTTCTCTTTGCTCTGGCACTGAATTAAGCATAGTTTCCAATTTTCCCAATGCTCTTTTAAAACAGAGATAGACAGTGAGCAAATTCTCATGAGCATATTGAGGGTGCTATTTCCAGAACTGAAGTCATAAATTACCTTTCAATATGGAGAAGAGACTGAAAAGCTGTTTCTTACAGATTCAGTACTATCAGAAACAGACTCAGTACTCACCATGGTGGTGTTGGAGAGAGCTGTATATTCTGTCTGCACTGGGAGTTTCTGAACAGCACATAAATTATATTGTTTATCCTTAGGATTATGAATAAAAAATGTAAGCACTCTCATGGCTCCTGGAAATTTGGATACCACAGAATCCAATAGAACAACACATTGCATATCCTCAATATAGGAGAAATTCTTTCTTTATTCATTTTATTAAGATCCATAATTTTACCAGTATTTTTTTCAATTACTTTGTTGTTGTTTTTCTCCTGTCTCTGAAGTATCTCAGATGCATTGTATGTGTGACACAACTGGAGTTCCACTGAAAAATCTGCATGTACAAGTAGTGATTGGCTAAGTAATGCAGAAGATTGCTTTTGATCAGACTGTGTGCAAGCAGGAATTTTCATCCAGATTCCTTTCTTTCAAAGGTGAAGTTCACTTAAGATGTATATGCTAAAATGACCTACATCATTTTTTAAAATCTTCCATTTTCCCCCTGTGTCTACAAAGGTAGTCTGGGTTATGAGTTCAGAATGGTGATGACCCCCTGAGAGCCTAAAGTTCCATAAGATTTATTCTGCCTGAATTACTAGAACTAGCATCACAAATGGCAGTGCTATAGAATTTGAATTAATTTACTAGAATACGTAGCAAAAGCATCTTGGTATTAATTTTGACAATTTTTTTTCTTTTAAAACTAATTTAAATAACTATTCAGTATGTGGTTTTCTGATCAAGAAACTTAAAATTCTCATTGTTAAGCCCCTACTTGTTAAAACTAAGGATTGGTTTAAGAACATTTTAGATTTTCCCTTAAAAACAGCCTTAGAATTTACTTATACATATACAGATTACACCATAAGCTCTTGTGGAAACACCTGAATTTGTATTCGTCATTGCTAATATATGCACGAAGACAGATTTTGGTTTGTGGTAGAAATCTTTTTGTTGTTATTTGTTTGTTTGCTTGTTTGTTTCTGCAGCTTTAATATAAATAATTCTGTTTTAAAAATTCATGAAGATCTGGCCAACCTTATGTCACAGATTGAGAAAAAGCTGGCAGTAAAATCTTGTTTGTTTTTTTCAGTGGTTGTACTTTTAATGTAACCTCATACCATGCAAAATAAATATGTGAAAGTTAAGGCATTGCAAGAAAGAGACGCAGGGCCATGAAAGAGGAGAAAGGTAACAAACGGCATGAAAAAATTTAGCCCTTATATTCTTTCACTGTAATGCTAAATCCTTCCATTGTATCTCTGCGAATCCTCCCTCCATGTCTCTCTTCTTCTCTTTCTTTTTCCTCTTTTTCTTCCTTTTTTCCTCCTGTCTTCAAAATACAATCAATAATAAAGATTATCCTAGCAGAATAAGGGTTGTATTGAAAATAAGAGATCCTTTTATAATTCATAGTGTTTAGTCAGCACAAGTGTAACCCAGTTAAGGTCTGACTTGGTTAAGAGTCTGGGCTTTTGCTACTGAATCACATTGACTTTAACTGTGAAAAGGACAAAGGTGGAGGAATCATGCCACCACAGTTTCTCCAATTACAAATTTGTGCTTTTCAGTGAAATATTCAATACTGAATTTTATTCTGCAAAAGATGAGAGATCCATACTCAAAGCACTTCCAGACATCCACCATATCACACTATATCAGAAGCAATCCTGACTTTCCAAGGCTCTAATGTGGCAAAAGAGAAGCAAGGCTGCAGCTATTTAATAGTACCCTGAAGTCTGATGCTCCAGGCAACTGCCTATCAGCTGACAATTTAGTTTGGAATATCCTAGCAATTTTGCAATTTTATATCCATAGCAGTCATATTTACTTCTGAAACTACACTTCAAGCAAGTTTTTTTTAACATGCTGAAATTACAGTTTACACACACACACACATATATATATCAAGGTAAAAATATACTTATCAAAGTCAATTTAATTGCATTTATAAAAGCATCTTAGTGAATCACACATTACTGTATCGAAGACCCATTGAATTTTGGGGGGTATCTATCATAAATCACTTTGGAAACAAAAAAAACAAACCCAAAACTAAGGTGTTCTGCCTACTTGTTAATGCTAATATGTAACAATTGTATTTTAATTTTATGAAAATTTATACAAGTCCTGACCATTTAAGCCTCATGATTCCTATATGTCACATGGATAAATGTATAACATAAGCTCTACCCTTCATCTTTTTGGCAAATTGTGAACACGTCTTTTAAAAAGGAATGCAGGATTTAAAATAGCACCTTGATTTCCTTTATTTTCATGTGATTTTCATGACTAATTCTAGCAAAATTTCAGTTTCATTGTAGCTGTACAGTAGAGAAAAACTAAAGATCAATACTATAAAATTTTGTAGTGTGTATATTTTGCACCTAGAAAGACAACACGTGTAAGTTCATGTCACCCCCAAACTGTCATGTCACTATATTTGGACATATATCGTGGAAAAAAAACCCCAAACCAACAACTTACTGGGTGCATTCATACTGTTCTGAGCAACAGTTATGCTCATCTAGAAGACTGATTCTTTGAAAGGAGTTTCTGTCAAAGCCAGTGGCTGAATGTCTGGAAGGTGACATTTTCCCTGATGTGGCAACATGCGTTGAAGCAAGAACTTCAGTAGTTCTCCAGGTACCTACCACAAAGCTGCTTTACGTTTTTTAAAGATTAGCAAGCTGTTGTTTTCCAATATGATGTTTGCTTTTTTTCTCTCTCTCCAAAATAGCCTTTCCTTTGAGAATGAATATCTAAAACGTAAATAACATCTAAGTAAAACACCTAATATTTTTCAAATAACAATATGTTCCCTAGAAAAAGGGATGTAAATTGTTAATAAATAACATCGTAGACATCCCTTATTTATAATCAGCTTAAATTATACAGAGCATAATTCTAAAATTTGGATAAGGTACTGTTCCGTGAACTGGAGTGTCTTGAAAAGTGAGGCAGAACCAAAAGCAGCTGCTGAGCCCCTCCTTCCAGCAAGTGTCTGTCAAAGGGACTGTCACCACTGACTGTGAATCCTGTTTGTTCCAGTGTTGTGATATGAAAAGAGAGCAAAAGTGTGTCAACAGGACAGATTTTACATACTGGAAATAAGAAGGAAAAAGCACAGCAGAGATCTTTCATCTTGTCAATGGCTCTTCATCAAAATTCTGACCATATTCCCTTCATTTCTGATCCCGCCACTCTCCTCTGCCTTTCTTCTACTTCCTATTCCGTTCCTTGTTCTGATTTATCTCTCTCCATAGCTGAAAACAAAACTCTCTCTCCTTTGCATTGACAGTGAGCTCACTTCTTTTATGAAATGCTACACTGACAAAGTTGCTCTTGTAAGGAACAGCTTGGTGCCCTCTGTATGAAGACAGAACTCTGACATTTGAAACCAATTGGCATTTTTAAGATAAAGGAAGGCAAAACTACACATTCAAGTTGAAGTGCAGTTTCTTCTGTGTACATATAACTAAGTTATATAGAAGTGTTCTTGTAAATCTTCGCAATTGCTGACTCTCCATGTCTCACCATCTGCAGCTTGCTTTCTGCATTGTCACAGGTCTTTAACAATCACATTAAAATTGTAGCAGTGCCTTACACTGCTGCTTTTCTCAAGAGAATATTTAATATAAGAAATAAAGACGGAAGAATGAAAATACTGGGTCTAAGAAATTAGAATTTCAGAACATGGATAGCAAAACAATCACAAAATTGCTTATAGATTCACATCAGGAAAAGCTGGCATCTTTATTAAGCTGTGTGAAGCCTCAAATTTGTTTATGCTGTAAAGTTGTCCTGTAGCCTCACAGCATTTCAGCAATGTACAATACTCTCCCACTAAGGCTCTCATGTTTCTGTATAGGCTTGAAGAAAGATCCAGACAGCAAAGAAAACCTCCCACAGACATGTGAAAAACAGTGTTCTTTAACCCTTTCTGTGCAGATAACCACATAGCCTCCAACACACTGCTATCACTCAAAAATGCATTTTTTAGTCACTTTGAACTGGAGGGAATGTTAGGGAGCCATCACACTAACTGCATTTTTAACATTCCTGAAACACTGGCAGTACTGCTAATAAGGTTGCAGAATGAAGAGTAGCCCTAAACTGATAAAAAAAATCATGTAAAATTGTAACTTGTACTATTTTGAACTGACTGCTATGTCTAATTTAGCTCACAATATTCATTAACAATATGTGACATGTAGAACTGAAATTCCACTTGAACTTCCTTTTTTAAAAAAAAAAAAAAAAAATCTTTTTGTTTTATTTTGTTTTGTTTCCCCATGTTTCTTTTTTTTTTTTTTTTTTTTTTTTCCTATTATCTTCAAACCATGTATTTACTTACACTTGTAAAAATAGGTATCAAATCAATGCTGGGATTCTCACCTGGTAACAATTTTCATTTCTATTTTAGGTAGAAGTAAATGTCAATGGAAAACAAAATTGCTGTACAGTAAACCTAGGTAAGCTACATTCCCTGACATTTGTTTCCTGATTCTGTGTAGCATTAACCCTGCATGTTGTGCATTAACCCTTTCAATAATGCAAAACTTCGCATCCCATACACCATAAAAGCAAAAACATGGGAGTCAGCACAAAGTTCCAGCAAGTCCAGTGTCTTGCCTCTGACAACAACTAGTAAAAGATGACTCAATAAAAATTGTACAAAACAGGTAAAGTAGATGGAGAACTTTCTCTGATATATACTTCTACCTTGATTTGGAAGGTTTAACCAGATTGTTTTTAATACAAGAAAGGAACATCTCCTTGAATGTATTTAAATCTTTCAGAACTGATCTATACTTCAGCATTCAAAACATCCCGAGGCAACAAGTGAGTTACACAATTCTCTGTTTTGTTATGTATCTGTTTTGAACATTCTACATTGTAGTTTCACTGTCTGCCTCATCATTCTTGCATGATGAAAACACTACACTTCTTGTAACTTTACAGACCTTATCTGTATTTCCTGTCATATTTTCTTTTTCAAACCAAAAATCTTTTGAACTGAGTCCTGTGCACTGATGAAAACTGAAGTGCTGCTTCTCCTGAGTTTTCTCCTTAGTTGTTCCAAGGACCTACTATTTATGTCCTAAACTTTGATTGCTATGTTCCATTGAAACACTTACCTATTTGATATACAATAACTGCGGTTTTGTGATTGTCTTGGCTTCATCATTTTTCTAGTCTCTCTTACAGCTTTTATCAACATCTTGGATAGGTGATCCATAGTACAGTTGTACTATTATATTCTGTCTCTGAGTCAACAATTTATTATCCTGCTTGATAGACCTCCTTCTACACTAACCTACATGACTTCATATTTTGGTTTCTCTACCTTCACTGAATCTGTAGAATTTATTTAAGTGCTAAGTGAATTTTCTTGCCAAAGAAATAAAATTTGTATTATGGTACATTCACTATATCATGAGCACCTGCACCTCATTCATATAAACAATGCCAGTATTGCATCTAGGACGATAACAGCCAGTTTTTTTATAGATGCCCAGGACAGTAAAATGAACATTTTCTGAACTGTGTATAGCATCCTATACTGCGTATATTCAGGCAGCTAGGCTAACAAGCCTGGAGGGTAGCACCAGGCCCATCCTGGCCTACCCTGTAGCTACCTGGCCCACAGCCACTGCTGGGCCACCAAGGGAGCTGTGTAACAAGCCAGAGTTACACTGAAAGATACATATTATTCTCTCAAGTGGGAGCCTCCATGGAGGCTAAATTTCTCCATATTTCTGGTCAGGAGGTTTATTATGGAAGTGTCAATCCTTGCTTTTCATTTGCTCCTTCTTTCTTACTCTCTTTTACTCATCTCCAGCCTTTTTAGGGAATCCACTGCTGACCCTGATGGATTATGGCTCTAATTCAGGTCCATCGCTCTTATGAAACTTTTTTCCAATTATGCTTATATTTAAAATATGCAATTTGTGATCTTTCAATGGATAACAGTAATTCAAGTCCCGTTGTAACTCCTACTGCAGCAATAGGAACCCTTATATTGACTTTGTAGATACTGAATGAGATTTATATTGCTGAATAAAAGTAAAAATGTAAACGAATCCTCACAGGAAAAACAATTCCTCATTGCTACCTTCTGTTAAGAAGGAAAATAAAAAAGCAATTCTCAAATGAAGCATATCAATTTTTTTTTTAATAAATGAATACACCCCATCTTGTATTCTTTTTATTCTTCTTGTCTTGAGTATTTAATTAAATAGATGAGGCATGTTATATGTTCTAAGTAGTTTAGGCATGGATATTACCTTCATTTGCTATAACCTAATGAGAGAGAAGAAGAATGAAAAATGACCATTTATTTTAACAAAATTAAAAACATGTCAGTGACGAGCATTTAATAATCTTGACATTACCCTTTGCTAAATTAGGCTAAATGGGGTAAACTGCAAGACAACAAAGATTAATATATATATATATATATATATATGGAATATAATGGAATATATATATATAGTCCATCTTCTTTAAATGTTAAGAATCAATGAAACGCATGTTTTGAAGGAATGGCTTTCTGAATGAAAGTATCCTCCCACTCAAGTAGTAACAAGATACTTCGCTTTTAGGTAATGTCACTTTCCATCTATAGGTGCCATAGTGCTTTGTTCAGGCCACCTACAACTGATGCCTAACACTCAGGAAGGGTTTGCCTCAGATGCAAATATAGTTAGCAGGGCCCCAGCAAAGCTGTACAACAAATAGCCTGAGCTGTCTGACACACTCTTCACAAAGGTGCTGAATTACTCACATAAAAATGGTACCATCAAGAAAAGCAGTGTAAAATTGTAGTATCTGGGACACCACAGCTCAGCAGTGAGTACAATATGCCTACAGTTACAGAAATATATTCATAGTTTAGACAGAGAAAATTTTACAGCTAAGATTATAAACACTTTTTTTTTTTTAATGAAATGCCTTAGTTATGAAATTAGTATTGTACCCTGAGTAGATATGTACTCTTTAGAATAAGGCTCTTCTGTAAAGAAAATAATTTTTTCACACAGTGTGGATTAGTCATTTGAAAATATCTGCTCTATCGAACACTCTTGCTTGGATTATTTAAAAATGTGTAATAAATAATACAGAAAATATACAGCACACAGCATAAATAAAAGACAATCCATATAATATAAAAGCAAACTAGAATTCAAGGAGAATCAGCAAAGTTAATCAGATAACAGTTTTCAATGTTTACATTTTTCTCTCTACAGCAATCTACGTAATCATTCAAAAAATGGATGAAAAGGAAGAAATGAAAGCTTCTATTTTTTAAAATAAGATCAGTGGAACTGTGCTTTGAAATGGGGAAAAGAGAAAAAAAGAAAGATAAAATGCAGGTCTTTTTGCTTTACTGGAAGCATTTAGTAATTAGATTGCAGCTGCAGTTTATGAGATTCAGGTATAGATTTTTTCATGACTGGGGCTTCTGTTCGGTGTCCTTGGTTGAGAGAGAAAGTTTATTTCAGGAAAAAAAAAAATCATTATTTTTTTCATCTGAAAACTTCTATGCTTGTTATTGTTAGATATTATGCCATATCACTACTATTTATAAATGCTAAGGAAGAGAGTGTGAATATGCTGTTGTTTTGTGAAACATTCTCCCAATGCATTCATTAAAGCAAATGGGAAATAAATATGAAGATGGGAATATAATTTAATACCTGAAATCTACAGATAAGGTGTGAGAAATTAAGCTCCACCGGTCTTCAGACTCCCTGAACAGACTTGCTAGCAAGGTGATTGTGAGGCCAGAAAGTACTGAAGGACATCATATACCTAGGAGACAGTATTAGCTCTTGGGTACCTCCCATTTGAGTAGACTGAATTTACTCAAACATTCTGCATGATTTTTGTGCCCCCGTCTTTCTTCAAGGGACACAGTGCCTCAAGATGATGCACACAGTGCAGGTGCAGGTTACACTACTCAATCAGTAGCTCAGTATGTATTGAATGCCATGGAATTAAAGTTTAGAAAACTGGTAAGATTTTGCTCCTCAGTTACGTGTAACACCTGGAAAATGCTTGGGTCATGATGAAGACAAAGGAGATTCCCTACTTTATTTATGTGCCATGCTTACTAAAGGGAGGCCAAATCCAAGTACAGTATGTGGCTGAGAAAAAAAACAGAAAAAAAAAAAAAAAAAAAAAAAAAAAGTCTAAAATCTTTTATGTGCATCTATACAACTACATTGTTATTCAGCAATTCAGCAATTCAGTTCCGGAGAAATGAACCAATTCAGTTTTCCCCAGTTTTCCCATCTATGAGAGAGGGGCTAGAACTAGATGATATTTAAGGTCCCTTCTAACCCAAACTGAAATTCTGTGATTCTGTGATTCTGTGATTCCTTACCCCAGAGATTAAGTTGACCCAAGAATGCAAGTATTCTGCATATGTGAACAGTCTACAGCTTTTCTATTAGTCTGGTTCCAGTGATTTTAGCAATCACCTTTTGTTTTATTCACATCCTTTGGTTTCTATTATTTTCGTTTTCCCTTACCCCTGCCAGTCCCTTAATCAGCCTCTTTGGGAACTTACCATGACCATAGTATATAAACACCTCACAAACCTAATGCCTTTTTATCTTTACCCTTGCAAAACAGAACAGTGTTAACTCACATTATAAGAAGAAGAAACAAAAGCACAGAGCAAGAAAATGACTTGCCTGTCAATGGAAATGAAATCTGAAAAAAAATCAGAAACTAAGCCCGAATGTTCAGAGCGCCTGCCCAATGTTTAACCTCAAGTCTACCCTTCCTACGCACTACCAGACAACCTAGAACTCTCATCATTTTGGCTGGGCGTGAAAGAGATTCTTGGTGTCATCTAACCGAAGTGCCTGTGCTGAGAGCCTGGGGTCACTTGTCAGTGATAACAGAAAAACTCTCTCTCAAAGGAAGATTTTGAGAAACAAAGTTGGGAGCACCTCTCTTCCTTTCCGTCTCTCTTCCTCTCAAGCACGGATGCTTGGGCTTCTAAATCAGGCACCCAAACCAGCTTTCTAAAGTAGACAGTATGAGTCATTTAGCTGACTTAAAATGCCCTGTACTGATCCACAAAGAGAATCCCATAAAGTTTTCCATGTCTCATTTAACTACCCACATATACGGATCACTCATCACAGTGCTATCTAAATGCCTGGTTGAACCAGTCACGTTAATTTCTGTGCTTGAAAATTGAATCTTAAGTACTGTTTTTTGCATTCATTTCTAGGATTTTTTCTGCTTTTTACCCAAATTAAGAATGCCATTCTGTTGTAATAAAGAGGGGTGAGGTGGAGGCGTACATGATCTCCACTAGTTCTACAACAACTCCCACCTCTCTGGCAATCCACTGACTCTCCCCAGAGCATTATCTGCCTATTGATAATCCTCTATCCCTTATCATGAGAAATAATAAATTCAGTTTCCCACACGTTGCTTTTCTTTTTTTTCTCTCTTATAGGATATTGGAGGTTTAAAAAGTATAGTATTTTGGATTTTTCCCTGTGGCGTAAGTGTTTGACTGTCTGATAACAGAATCATCCCTCATCCCTTTGTCCACGCTTTGGAAAGTAGCACTTAAAGATGTATGTGTACATAAACATATGTTTATGTACATGTATAGCTCAGGTATTTCCTGCTAATCCACCCTCCCAGCATACATAGTGGGTTGAAGGAAGATGAAATGCCCCTGACCCAACCATCTGAGGCTGGCAGTGTGAAGAGGGTGATTGATCCCTTCTATGCTGCCCTAGAGAGGACCCATCTAGAGTACTGAGTACAGGTCTGGATCCTGCACCTTGGAAAAGAAGTGGAGCTTCTGGAATGCATCCAGAGGAGAGGCACAAAGATGATCAGAGAGCTGTAGCACACTTCTTCTAAAGAGAGGATGAGGAATGTTGAAAGCTTGTTCAGCTTGGAGAAGAGAAGGCTCTGGGGAGACCTCATTGCAGCCTTCCAGTATTTAAAGTAAGCTTATAAGCAGTAGAGAAATCAACTTTTAAGATGGGTTAACAGTGATAGGACAAAGGGGAATGGTTTTAAATGAAAAGGGGAGATTTAGGTTAGATGTCAGAAGGAAGTTTTTCACTGAGAGGGTGGTGAGGCACTGGCAGGGGCTGCCTGGAAAAGTCATGGGTGTCCCATCCCTGGAGAGCTCAAGGCCAGGTTGGAGGGGGGCCTGGGCAGCATGAGCTGGTGGGGGGCAGCCCTGTTCACAGCAGGGTTTGGGGAGGGGTGGGCTTTGAGGTCTCTTCCAACTTGAGTTGTTCTATGATTCTATGATCCTATGATGTATCTCCATTTGGGCAGCTCTGCGCATCTCTTCCTATGAGCGTGCACTTGCAGAGTTAATGTTATGGAAAAGGGAATGCCTAATCCCCAGCAGGATGGTGCAGAAATTTGGTCAGATTTATTGGGGGAACAACAGTATTACACAGAGTTATGTTCTATAGTGCACTTGTTTAGTGCTATAAACATCTGCAAATCACTATTTATTTTGTGAAGTAATTAACATCCCTAATTAGATGCACCTTGCAGCTGCTGTTAATTGGCAACAACGCAGTTACATTTTGATGCATATCTTCAGAAGAGTTACGGCAGAGAAGAAGGAAAAAAAAAAAAAAAAAAAAAAGAGGAATCTGAAGGGAAGGAAATAAAACTGTTCCCACACAGTTCAGAGAGTTCGCACAAAGAAGATCCCATGGCAACAGCGAGGCCCACAGTTTGCCTTATAAAAAATAAAAAAAAAAAAAAAAAAAAAAAAAAGTTTAAAAAAAAAAATCCAAGAATAGATAATGTATCATCTCCTCCGAAACAACACTTCGCTTCGGAAGCCGACGGGCGGGGGAGGGAGCCGCGGCTGTCCCGCTGCCCGCACGGGGCCGGGGGCCACCCGCTAGAGGGGAAAGTGCGGCGCCCGCAGCCCGGGGGCAGGTGCGGGGCCGCTGCCGGGAGTTTCTCGTGAGCCCTCGGAAGGACCCTCCTTCGCCACCCACCTCCCAGAAAGAAAGAAAAAAAAAAAATTAAAAATTTAAAAAAAGAAAGAAAGAAAGAAGAAAGAAATCGGCCTCCCAAAGTGCTGCTGGAGGCGCGGCGAGTATCGGAGCGGCCACGGGGTGGCAGCAGCAGTCCCTCCTTCCCGGCTCGCAACGGAGCGTATTCAATCCAACGCGGCGCTCGTGTAGAAGCACTGGGATCGTTCGTGCACTGCAGTTTCTCTCGCCTTTCTCCCTCTCTTCCTTTTCTGCTCCTTAGGATATTTTTTGGTGGATTGTGGCTACCCATCGGGATCTCCTGCTCGCACTGCTGATCACTTGGGACCTCCGCCGGGGATTGAGATCGTTCGGGGCAAGAGGACAACCGATTTTTTCCTTTCTTCTTTTCCTTCTGGAGATTTTTCTTTTCCCTCCACTCCCCCTCCCCCGTTGGCACGGCGTTGAGGATCCGGGAAGCGCCCTCCCCCGGCACCCCCCGCAGCAGGAAGCCCCGTCGGGCCGCCTCTCCCGGTAATCGGTGCGCGCAGCTCGGCCCCGGCCCTCGGACGCGGAGCTGCCCCCAGGCCGGCCGCCCCTCCTCCCCCCGCCGCACCTGGATGGTACCTCCCGCCGGAGGCGCGGGCACTTTGTGAAGTAGGAAGGAAGGGGCGACTCGGGGGGGAGGGCGGGAGGGGGGCGCCGGAGTCTGTATGGAATTACCTGCGCCCGCGGCGGAACTGGCGACGGCGGATGGCCGGGCGCCGTGTCCCCGGCACTCGTGGCGAGCGCAGCCCCGGGACTGAACGCGGGGCTTCTCCGGCCGGGAGCGCAGCGTTGTGACCGGATCGCACCGGAGGGACAGCGAGGAGGACTCCTGCGGGTAAGGTCATTGAGAGAGCGCGGCAGTGCTGAACTTGGCGGCGTGGGGCTGCGGTGGGCACTTGAGTGCGTGCTGCATTAGCCCGGGGTGGGGGGATCCGGCTAACGGCGGCAATGACTGCAGCGGGATTCCAGGGAGAGCTTTTTGCCATCAATCAGATATGGGAAAAATCCCCTTCTGCCTTCCTTCCCTCACCTTCTGGGCTTCAATTTTTCCCTTTTTTTTTTTTTTTTTTTTTTTTTTTTTTTCTTTCTTCCCCCCCACCCCCCCTTTAATATTTTTGGCTGAGGAGGGGATGTAATTGTAACGAAGCTCTCGGTGGCGGAATGCATTAAATCCTGAGCCGGCTCCCACCCGCCGCTTGAAACAAGTGTCTCCAACTCCGGCATTCTGCTGCAATGGAGGCAGCGAATCCCGGCTCTCAAGTTGTTAAACTTTAAGGTGGCGATCGCTGTGAACCGCGGCTCTCTGCTGTGGTGCTAAGGGGGTTAATGGCACTGGCGGTGGTGGGGGATTGCCATCGCTTCCGCGCATCCTGCAAGGAACCTGTGAACTAGGAGGCGATGAGGGGAAAAAAAAAAACACAGCAACAACACAACAACCTCGTCCTAAATGTCACTAGGCTGGAAATCTCCCTTCCACCTGCTCCTGTACGGTGTTTTTTTTTTTTCCACCTAATAACTCACCTGCGGGAACCTCAGACCACGTGCACGGGAGTTGCAGATTTGCAAACAGAGATGCTATCTGCGGTGCTTCGTGCATCTGTGCTGGGGGCTGCGTGGGAGTCATTCCTCTGTTGGCTGTGGTGTGAGCGAGGAAAGGAGAGGAACAAGCGGCTGAGAGCACAAGGGAAGCACTTCAGCCTGTAAGGACTTAAAGCGACGCACCTCGCTCGTTCTCTGCAAAATCGGTTCTGAAAGAGGGGATGGGGGAAGGCTGAAGGAAAGGGTAGCGATGGCGCTGCACAGTGCGAGGCACCGCAGCGCCAAAGTTCCATAGTGTGCGCGGAGATCTATACCCTTCTGTGCTGCCCGTGGCTTCATGCATAATGGATGGGCGAAGATATGCAGATCTTCCCGTAGGAAGATGGATGGATTTGTGGAGGAAAAAAAAAAAAAAAGAAAAAAAAGAAAAAAAGACGGTGATTATGTAACTTGATTACATCAGTGGCGTCAGTCGCCGATAGTGCGAGGAGGTGCTCTCACCGCCAATCGATCACTTGGAGGAACTTTGTGGCGGGGACCCGGCGGAGCAGGGGAGATCCCCTCTCGCTGCCGGCCGTGCCGTGCCGGGCGGAGCTCTCCGCTGCCTCCTCGGGAACCCGGGGAGCCCCGCGGGACGGAGCTCGCCGCCCGCTCACCGCAAGGTCACAGCAGCGCCTCCGGAGCGCGGCGACAGCAGAGGGGGAGAGGAAGGTAGCCGAAATCCAGCTGAGCTTCCTCTTCCTTCCTCCTCACCCACCTCCGTAGGCTCCGCAGGGCAGAGCAGTGCTGCTTCCCTGTGGGCAGGTGCGCGGTAGGGACCTCGGCTCACTCGGGGCGCAGCATCAGCAGCGAGGTGCTGCTGGGCGACCGGCTTTGGGAAGTGTTGGCAGGTGTAAGAGCCTAACCTACCTGTTACACTGACGTTATAACCTGAAGGGTGGTCCTTGGGTTAGAGCTGGAGAATGGGCATCCGGGAACATGGGCATCTCAGGAGTAAGAAGATGAAAAGCAGAGGTGCTGCGAGAATCCCATTGGTATAACTCGGGTGGGCTTTGTGAGTGAATTATTCACAAAGAGAGCAGTATCAGGATAGCCTTTATTTTAATACCCATTTTAGAATCATGCGTCGCTATTTCTATCTGTTCATCTGTTCTGGGGGGGGGAAAAAAAAAGTACTCCTTGAGGACAGATAAGCTTGCAAAAGCACTGCTGAGGCCCTGTGGATGCATTTTCTGAAAAATGTAAGCCTGATGAAATCTTAACACAGCTGAAATAAGTGTTCTTATCATCGCCGGCCTATGTCCTTCCCACTTCACTCTGGATTCGTTCTAGCAAAATTTCTCTTAACATCTTTTCACTTACAAAGAGGTGAGGGCAGAGTGGGTTTTGCATCTCTTGATAAACATGATCTCTACATACCTATTCTTTATCACATTTAATGCACTATCAAACTTGCAGTAATTTCACCATGGCAGTAGCCTGAAAAATCATTTTTTTTTTCCCTGAGCTTCCCTGAAAACATCAGTATTTTAAAGTTGCATTAGCAATAGTTTATGTCTATTTTCATATTTCTTGAGGATAAGTCTGGGCAAGCACTAATAAATCCAGCTAATGTTGTTTAGAGTTTGACGTCCATAGAGTGTAGTGAGTAAATTGGAAAAAATGGCTATGAAGCTAACTCTGTTTCCATCCTTCAGGGGTCAGAATAACACTATGGTGTTGGCAACTCCTATGCATTGCTACATCTCTTGTAATTTTCAGAAATGTCCATAGCACACCCTGCTCTGTCACACATGGTTACAGGAACGCTCTTTCCCATTAATTCCTGACAGGCCTTGTTGTGGTAGATGTGCTACGTGCCTGTGCTGCTCTTCTTAAGGACAGCCCAGTTGTCTGGAAAACCTGGGATGCAAAAGAGGAGGCATTAACAGTGTGGGAATATATAATCAGATATGTTTGTATGATCTGATGTGCTGGATGCAAGGATTTACCAATCTAGGGTGATGGAGAGTGGTAAGCAACCAAGTTTTATCTATAGATTAATTTCATCATTGTAGTTAGCAAGAGTTAGCAAAAATAAAAGGTTTCAGGTCCAATGCAGTATCCATTCAATTTGCATTCAGTATAGCTTCTTCAAGAGGAAACTTCTCATTGCTGAAGTAAAACTGTAAATCCCTCAGATAAATCAAAAAATATTTACAGAAGTCATTCCCAGATTCCAAATCTCAGACCACCAAAAGCAGTGAGAGTTTGGCTGCACGCTCCTTGGTAGCTCTGGGAAGTCACCTTTTGAAGATTCATTCCAGTGCCTCCCTCTGAAAGAGGGGGCTTCTGCCTGCTGCTGTCACTGAAGGCAGTAGACTTGTTTTTCTGCTGGTATGAAAAACTGAAGCACATGGGGCAGATGTTAATGAAGCTCCTTTTCCTTTCCAGTGATATTCTTGTAAAGGATTCAGCATACGTTCTGTGGCCATTACATCAAACTCATGTTCTGGGAAGCAAAGCAAAAAAAAAAATTTATAACGGATTCTCATTTGGTGTTTTTGCATCTACAAAGAAGTGTTTAGATATACCTTGATGTTTTGCAACAGCTATAATCTGTAGGGGTTAGGAGTCTTCTTGTTTTTATAGTGCACACTACAAGATAATATATGGCAATTGAAACATTGAAGCTCTGATTAATATGATTAAAAAACTACCAACGTATCTAGTGACGTTCAAGTTGTTAAGTTTAATTATAGCAGCACAATTTGCACAGCTATAGATAAGGTTGTATCAGCATTTCTATTATAAACCTCTATCTGTTCCATCCGTTGTGTCAAGACTGCATAAAATAAGAAGAATTTACAGTAAAGACCATATTGGCTGTTTTGGGTTATGGGTATGGCCTGATGGGTCAGTAATCCTTGTGTTTCTTTAAGTTCTTACATGTGCACTTTCAGAAGCACCAAAGCAGCCATTGTGCTCTATCAATTCAAGTGTATGCTTGTTTTATTTTTAAATATAGGTATATATGAGTTGATGGACCAGGTGGCATCATTTAGCCTGTCATTTATCATATACTTTTATTTTGTTTTCATATTCTTTAAAGAAAAACAGCTCAAATGCAGCAATGAGTTTTATTTGTGATAGCTTAAAATTAATTCCCACTTGGACAAAAGCTTCTTTTTTGGGGGATGGGGAGGATGAAAGATTGTGTTTTATTAATTATAATATTCAAACTTGCCATGTTGGCTTAAGGGATTCACATGTGGAACTCCATTGTATTGCAAAAGGGGAAAATCTTGTTCTATTTGCCAAGTCTATGCAAGACTGAGGAAATCTGGTTCCTTGTTGGGTGCTCTTCTTTTTCTAGGTCTCACTGTACCTGTGTGTTAAAGGTATTCCTAGGTCATTTCATGGTGCTTTATAGCACGCTATTTATGCCTGAATAACTAGGTCTGAAAAATGAGCCAAGGACATCAGTCTTACAATCTTCTGCGCTTAGGATTTTCATGTTTATAAGAACAGCACACAGGCATACAATAGTCCTTTAATGGTCATGACACCAACTTCAGTAATTCTTCATGTGGGTTTTTGATTGGGCATGTAAGTGGATGAAAGGAGAAAATGAAAAAAAAAAATTCTGCCTGTATAGTAAGTATTTCTACATAATTTTTGGTTTTGGGTGTAATTTAGGAAGTGCTCAGTGTAAGTTATAAAAAGAAACACAGAAATCTAATTTATGCATCAGGAAGACCTATATAGTCTGTACAACCAGCAGGCAAACGAGGGGTAGTGATACTTGGTGACTGGATGGCTGGTGCTATTAGGAAATTTTTCTGTTCCCTAGTCTATCATGGTCTAGGACCTCCATTGAGCCTCAATGAATGTTGAGTTATAAAAGAGGCGGAAGACAGAAACTAACAGAAAGGTATAATCAAGGGGCAGGAAAATGTATAAGTATGTTGTCACTGTGTAGCTCCTGTCTTTGAAGAGATGAGATATATATATTTGTCCTTTCTTCACTAATGAGGCTGAGAGGTTCAAAGTTATTTCAGTTCCTGACTCCCACTATTCTTTCTAATTGTTTGGTAATACTCTCTTCAGTATAAGGTCCATCGTCTTTTCTTTCATGCATTATTTTAGTTGTGTGATGAGATCCTGATTTCTCACTTGAGGTAAACTGAGGTAGTTCTCTTTAAAATAATAAAGAGAAAGAGAAATAGAAAGACCAAGAAAGAGAAAGAGAAAATTTCCTATTGGCCATTTTAGAAAAGACAGATATTTTACATGCACCAAATTTTTCTTCTGACAAAGCACAAATCACTCGAGTTTCCTGCGGAAAAAATCACAACGCTCTTAATATAAAAGTTAGTAAAACCTCAGTATCTCTTTTTCTCTTGGTAAGGTCCTCTTAATATGTGTGCTTGGACTATTAGTGACAATTGCAGCAAACTCAGTCCCAGCAAAAGTTTAGACTGCTTCAAGGAAAGTGAGGTCATAGTAACGTACATCATTATAACGCACATGGAAAGGCTTCTGGTGAGGTTAGGAATGAGTTTATATGCTAGTGACCTGTCTGGATTCCCAGACCAATTGCCTCAGACTGTGAATTGCGATGCCTAAATGCTGTAAGGTGTCTGTGCCTGCCTTTGTCCATGCCACCATCCATTTGGCAGCGCGTCAGTGCTGGATTTGACTCTGAGCTCAGTGGATCATATGCCTCAAGGATAATTTCTACACTAAGATCTCTCAGTATGATGAAAACCTTGGGACGGAGCCACTGTGTCAGAAGAGGATGTGTTTGGCCAGGATGCTTTCGTGTGGCACTGATCCCTGGCAACAGTTTTAGCCCTGTATCTGTCAGGTTACAGTTCAGTGCACAGAATTTCAGGATGGGAGCAGAGCACAGCTGTTACCGTATAGCACCTTGGCATTCCTGCATCTTCAACTTCTCTTCAGTGCTTTCTGGCTGTTTCCTCTCAAGTTTGAGCTTATTAAGATTTTTTCTTTTCTTTTTTTTTTTTTTTTTTGCAGAAAATCTTACCTTTGCTCAGTTTAAAAATGACTTAACTGGAAATGCATGGCATTTTCTTTTTGCAAGTCTACATATCTGTCAGTAAGATCTACACGTTTATTACATGCACAAAACAGAGAAGGTTTGACTGTCAACTTTCTATAAAGTGTTGTTTGTGGGGTCCCATTGCTGAAGTTGGTATTCTTACTCCAGTTTAAGTCAGGTTCGTATGGTGCGTATACAGAATATTTAGTTATGTACAAATAAATGCATGCACCTATGTATGACTGCATATTCATACATATGCATTTACTCACATGCATACACAGCAAGCCACAAGGAGAAGGTATTCCAGTTATTTTTTATGCTGATGTAGAAAACATATCATGATTCAAATGTAACATGAGATGATAGCTGTTTTCATGGGTTGCTTCAATATAAATATATTTTTATGTGATCTGTGAGTGTAGCTTACTTGAAGACAACACAGGCATATTTTGGAATGCCAAAACTGAAATACAGTTTAAAAGAACTATCAGAGATCACCAGTGAGGGGCTATATGGCATCTTTTGTAATTTTGTAAAAATACATGACAACTCTTTGGAAGGTAAAATCTCAAGGTTTCTGGTGTGTTTCCAACTGAGCAGTGGTTACTATCGAAAATCTCCTGCCCGATATTATAGAAAATCTTAACCAGAATATTTGCTCAGTTCATATCAGAAGAAAACCGTATTATAAAAAAAATGTAAATCATTATTTAGTATTTCTTGCATAACACTTCACTGATAAATCTCATATTCAATATGAATAATGTGTCTACTTTTGGTCACTCCTAATCCAGTAAGCTCTTAAGGAAAGAAGAAAGAGAGTGATGGCAAAAAGAAAAAAAACAACACCTCCATATGAAAGGATTCTGATCTGAAGAAAGAAATGGAAGTTTTTTATTATTCAGAAAAATAAGCAAAACATGATATGGGAGAACAAAGCACACAGTAAATAAATCTGAAGGTTATTGAAAGATACCTAGAGTTCTTTTACATGTTGTTTTTCTGATGGCCAATACAATTAAAATGTGACAAATCTAAAATGAGGAAAGAAAAACACTTCTTTATATAGTTCATTCAAACTATTTTGTTTTTACTAGCAAAGATACAATGGAGAAAAACATCAAAAATACATTTAACATTGTAATAGACAAGGTTATCAGCTTGGGTAACAGATATTTGGATAAGAAAGTTATCCATTTATGTACCAAAGAACCACCTGTTAACGTCCAGTTAAAGAGGAATTGATAGGTGTGCATCTGAAATTTCTAAAGCATGCTTCTTCCAGAGGATTTGCTTATTGGCTTCCCCTAAAGTCTCCTGTCTAGCTACATGAATTGTGTTATTCTGTCACCAAAGTTCTTTGCTACTTATTCGGTTCACAAATCTCACAATTATAGTACTGCTTTGTAAAGGTTTTATTAATGCTTGCTCATCAATCTAATTTGACACTTAAGTATTGAGTTCTAGGGTCTTAATAGAAAGCTATCTGCAGCATTCAGTATGTTTTGGATTAATCTCCAAGAGTCTTGTGCACATTTATCATCAAATTCCCTCCTCTTTGGTAGTTTCTGTGTAAAGCCTCATGCTACTTTTTGTCTTTAGAATCATTATGGTTGGAAAAGACCTTCTAAGATCTAGTCCACCTATCCCACCATCACCACCATGCCCATTAAACTGTGTCCCTACACCTTTAATAGTTTAACGCTGATTAGAATAAGGAAATATTGTAAACTTGAACAGAAATCAATAAACATTATTGACAGCATTGCCAGTCTCATCAATTTCCATCATTGAAAAATATGCAACCTTCGTATATCTTTAATTTGTTGTAGAAATTAATGTCTGGATTCTGTAAAGCTGAAAGGTTATCTCTTATCTCTGATGTTTTCAATTACTTTGACGGTAAAAATCAGGTGGCCTCTACAACTATTTAAAAAGAGGTTGTGGTGAGGTGGGGGTCAGCTCATGTTAATAGCAGTAGGACTGGAGGGGCCTCAAGTTGTGCCATGGGAGATTCAGGTTGGATGTTAGGAAATACTTCTTCTCCAAGAGAGGGGTCAGATGCTGGAATGGGCTGAGGGAGGTGGTGGAGTCACTGACCCTGGAGTTCACGAAACATTTAGGTGTATTGAGATACATGGTTTAGTGGGAAATAGTGGTGATAAGTAAATGGTTGGACTGGATGATCTTGGAGGTCTTTTCCAACCCTGGTGATTCTATGATTCTATAAAACATTTAAAAAATAGTTGCTAAACTATATGGAGTATATAACATGAGCTAGTTTGCTACAAAAATTCAGTGGATTAATAAAATTATAAATATGTTTTAATCTTTAGTTAGATTAATATATCCTCCTTTGTATTGTTTCTTTATGCTTTTTATGCTCTATTAAAGGACAATCACATGGCTCAATGGACAGATACCATACATCTATTTCTAGCTATTCACTTTCAAGGGACCTCTTTAATTAGTATATTGTCTGGATTGTGTCCTTCTATAATAGTACTTAGTACCTAAAACTTCCATAATAACAAATGTTATGTATGGCCTTTATTTCTTGGGCAACCTAAAATGAGTTTTGCCAGATTTCATTCAAAAATAGTAGAAATAATTAGGTTAGGTAGTTAAAGGGTTTTCACAAAGGCTGACAGAACTTGAGGCCTTTTTCAAGGATATTTGCCTCCAGAAGTGACTTAGAGTAGGAAGCTAACTTACGGATCTTAGATGTGTCTACAATTATTTTTTTCCTTTCTGAGAGCTTTCTATAGGAAGACAAAAAACAAGTCCTTAGCAGTGAATATTAAATAATTCAGCATATGACAAATACAAATAAAATTAGAGATGAATAACATCTAATTTCAGTTACTGCTTTACCTTATGAATTTTCCAGGTCTGCTTCTATTTAATAAGGTTTATTTTGGACCTCAAAGGCCTGAAAGCATTCCACATCACTTCCAAGTGTTACTTCTCTGTAAGCATTTGCTCTTGTCTCAGTTTCCTGTCTCTAACATCTGGAAGATAAAAACACCTATCCTCTTGCCTTTTTAACTGTTTCAGCTGTTTATAATCTTTATTTAAGATTTCTGTTTTAGAGTATGTGGAGTAGGGTTAGAGAGAAAGATAATGTCATTTTCTTCCCCCACACCAATGGAAATTCACTTTTCTGCCACTCCTTAAAAATAATGAAAAGTATGTGTTCTCTTCGCTCCATTCCCCCATCCCCCAAAGCAATTTCCATGTTGCTAGTTTATTTTAATGTAATTTCTTTCAATATTTTTCATATTAAATACTTAAATTTTGGGAGGGTTATATTGAATTAAAAGATGGCATTTTACATATAAGATTTTAATGAAGACATCTTTTCTGTAGAAAATAAATTAGGAAAGAGAAGATAATTTCTGAGTACTTAATGCAAGTTCTTTGCAAAAAAGGACTCAGCTAAGGTCTTTAGATAAATAATACAAATATGAAAATAGTACTATGAGTCATACTGCTGGGGATGGCTGGGTCATTTGCCTGTTTCCTAAATACCACTCAGTCTTTTTAATTTAAGGTTACCTCAGTATTCATCATTTTTTTTTTTTTTTTTTTTTTTTTTTTTTCATATTGCCTAAATTAATTCTGTGTAGAGCATGGCTATACTAATAAATCAAAGGTAGCTTGTGGTTTTCCTTCTTCCCATGTTTCATCTGTATCCCACCTTGTTAAAAGAACAATAATATTAATAATCACAGATCTTTCTGCTGTTTGCTCCTGCTCATGAATTCCTTATCCAATGCTCAGGGAGTTGCAAGACAGACTGCTTTTGGCAGCAGTGTACACTAAATTTGACTGGGCAATCTTGAAACTATAGCAGCAAGTTTCTTGCTGTTCTTCCAGTGCATTTGCCTGCAGGATTCTGTAAACTTACAGTATGATGTTTGTACAGATGAACTCTTGAGGAGGGAACGCTGGAGCAGGTCAGTTGCCACGTCTGAAGGAGATAATCCCAGAGGCTGGCAGATCTTTTACACAGCAAATCTCTATCATTCGGTTTAAGTCCTGCTACCAGATATGATAAGCTGTACTCAGTGCCAGTTTTTTGGCCTGCTTTCAGCCGATGGTTTGTGCTCCTGGCCAAGCCCAAGAGTGCAGTGGTAATGCCTCTGCGTGTTCTCCATTGCCCACAGGCTCCAGTACCTTACAACTTGTTCTCTGTAGTGCAGTCTAATATGGAGCACGGCTCTCTCCTCTGAAGGCACTTGTGTTTGCTGATGAGGAATAATAACTAGCGACGCAAGGGTAAAACTGATTTCACACAGAAATTCCTGTCAGAGCTCTGTGTTGCATCAAGAGTAAGTTCAGGGTAACTCTAGTGAAGCTGTTTCATTTGGCTTTCCAGATCGAGTCCAATGTGAGCCTTCAGCATAGATATTATTGCATTAATTTTGATGAACAAAGATCACAGACGCATTACTTATTTAATTAACATAGCAAAACCCATTGTCAGCAAGCAAAGAAGTTGTATTCTATAGCCACTGTAATACAATCAGAAGAGTATACTTTATGGCTGGGAGAATATAATTTTCTTGTTAAAGACCTTTGATGTTTCTTTAAGTATATAAAAGAACAGGAAATGTGTAAATAAAGCTTGCCAGCCATCTTAATTGCCTACCATTAAAATGAATCTTATAGTTTTAGTCTATAATTATTTTGATGTCTTTCAAATAATACTGATGTTTATATACATGCAACTATATAAACAGGTATATACATAAACATGCGTATCTTTTATTATTAAAGCATTTCAATATTGGATAAAACAACCATCATGCCATTTTCTCATGACCTTTACCATTATTTTTGTCAGTATTTACACTGTGGAAAGGTATTTAATTACAGTATTTAACCATGTGTATTCATGGCATTCAAGAGCCCTGAACCGGACATTGCGATACCAAGACCTTCTGCACAAAGTCTTGTGTGTGTACCTGGTTCAGACATTTTTTTTCCATCCAAGAGCCTTCGTGCATTACTACATGAGCTGGTTCAAAACTTCTAGCAGTCTAGAGGCTACCAGTCATCTGAATTACAGTATCTTGACATGTGCAGCATAGGCTGTTGGCTTTGTATTAATCCTCAGTTAATAGTACAGAGAGATTCTGTTCTGTAAAACAGAGGACTCTGTGGACAGTATATCTTAGAGATTGCCAAGAACTACTTGCTGTGTTGATAGGCTTAAGTTACAGTAGGAGTCAAGACTTTACCACATATTTTGTTGTGCTTAGTACCACATTGAGAAAGACTGTGAAAACCAATGCAGTTTATCTAGTAACAAAATCTCAATGCAAAAGCTTAAGAGTAAATATAATATACTACAGAATATGTCGGGCTGTATCAGTGCAATTTGAAACATAAAAATGAATTTATTGTTTGTTTTACGGGAATTGTAGGTCTTCAGTACTTTTATTACTTTTGGTTCTGTGATTTTAAATTTTTACACTGCTTTCAAATAAAATTCTATGCTTATGCTTTATTGTGATGAATGAGGATATCTGAATTTGCAACTAGAGGCAATTTCCTATAGCACTGTCTTGTATTCGTTTTTCTACCAAATTGGCATGATATTTTTAGCTTAAAAAGGAAGGTTTTTTTTCTTGTTTTTTTTTTTTTTTTTTTTTTTTTTTTCTTCTTAGGAGATTTCAGAATAGAGAAAAAATAGTAGAGTAACTCTGTGTTCCAGTAACATATTTTTCCCCCATGAAAGAGGCTACCATTACTGTATTTGTTACCAAAATTGTGTAAATTCTCTGGGGTTCCATAAAATTTGGTTTGCTGGACCCAAGTGGAAGTTTGGTATGTAGAAGTTGAAGTCACATTCGGTTGTTGGTGTTTGACGCTAGTCATGATTTTCAGCAGGTTTTGTTGGTGTTTGGTAAAATAGCCTACTGGTGTTATGTGGCATGTATAGCGGACAGCTTCTAAGGTGACCACTGTCCAGAGCGCATGAATGAAACAAGAACTGTTTCATCAGTTTCATGATCAAATGGGTCCTTCACTTTCTGTGGCCTCCCGCACCTCAGTTACAGTGACCACTAAACGTGAAAACAAAGTTATAGTGGAGTACACACCTTCAAACAATCCCATATTTCAAGTGCTGAGATATGGAAATACATCAGTTATGTTTAGCTGTGTGGAATTTAACTCTTGTCAGTGGAGGCACTGTCACTGACATTGGTCACTAGCAATGATTGTTTTCATTATTCAGAGATACAGTTGTAAAGTCATCCATTGTTTCTGCTCTTTCATTAACCAGACAGAAAATTAGCTGTATCCCATCCAGATGAAGTAAGTGTAGCTCTGCAGTTAGATCAGGAGGTTGGCTTTGATGAAGCTCAGCCTTATTCTAGAGGCTGATTAAGCACAGTCAGTGCCAGGCTGGCAGGGGAGCACCATGTGGCCCTCCCTACACATGGCCAAGTGGCATGTTGAGTATGGGTGCTTGGAAAGCCACAGGTTCCCTGTGGTCAAGGAGTGCTGCCTCCCCAGTCATGTCTTCAGGTACCACATATATATGTAATAGCTAGGTGCCATTGGGAGAGCTAGGCTTGGATGGATATTGAAAGGCTTTTAATGATTGTGGATCTGAGAAATCTGGGGTGTCCAGTGGCCTCTGTCGTGACTTCGGGTTGCATGACAGCACCCATAGGAATACACATCTGACTTCTAGGCCAGAGTTAAGCCTTGGTGTAACATTTGCCAAATGAACAATGGGCTTGGCTAGGGGGGCTGTTTCTACATGGCAGTTTTTGGGGGTGAGCTGGCTGAGAAGGGGGATGATGTGTTGGCCTGCTCTAAGCTCTAACGGTAGTTGGAGAGCAGATCATGGCCAAGTAGCTCATAGCCTCATTACCTACCAGAAGCCAATGCTGAGCTAACACTGGGCAGTGTACGTGGTCTGGAAACAATAGGAGGAAGCTGCCTTGAGTGATTCCTGCTTGACTATACAAGCATGTTACCTGGCTTCGGCTCCTGTGAGCATAATGGGGTGACAGCACTTTTCACCTTACAGGTCTGCTAGGGGAATAAATGCATTAAAGACTGTGAAATGTTAAGATACGATAGGAGACTGTTTTGTGATATGAGGAGAGCACAAGACAGACTTCTATATGAGAAGATGGATGGGTTTCGTTCAGGAAAACATTACTGTGTGCTATACTCCTTGGGAATTTGAGCTAATAATCATAGGCTCTGCAGTTGTTCCTGGGGATTTTGTTATGCAGATGGTGCTTTCTAATTATTACATTGTAGAATTCACGCACACGTGAAAGGGAAGAGTGAAATGGAGAGGGGTAATCTGATTGAATAAGAAATGCATGTTTATAAACAGTTATTTAACTCCTCAGAGTGCATTAGCTGTCTGCTAGCCTTGCAGCTGGGACCTAAGTCAGGCTCTTCCTGTGTTCAGAAGGTGCTCATACCTCTGGTGTTATTGCCCTTTGGAAAGCCCTAGAATCCAAACACCTGTCAATAGGGTGTTGTGGAGACAGGTCAGGGCAAAGCAAAGCTCTCAGGGCTCCCTTTGCCTCTGTGCTCACCACTGGAATAGGAGAGGCAGATGTGCCTCTAGCCCAGCTCTTGTCTGAGACATCCCTCTAGGGCAGCTGTGCTTCGGGAATGGTCAACAAGCCTCCTTGGTCCTGTACACTCTTTCCCACAAATTGTCCTGCCCAATAAGGGCCAGAGAAACAAAGGTTCGTTGAAACAATTTGAGTGGAAAACAAAATTTGCCATGGCCATATTTCCCATTTCCAGGAAAACTGAAATGTATTTAGCACTTTGTTCAGCAGATTTCAAGTAAGAGTGTTATTGCCTTTAAAGGCCGAGCTGGACTTTCTCCATGAGAGTTGTTTTTATATGCTCTGGAAACGTAACTCCATGCAGTGACTTTACATGGACAAAAGGTATCTGCTGATATCCTTAGACATCTTTTATGGTGGTGTTGTGGGGAAAAAAAAAAAAGCTTGTAACACGTCCTGTTAGAATTAGCATCTGTGTCTCTGTGGGAGGATGTAGGCATTGTGGTTAGCGTTTGGATGGGAATAGGGATTTTCATGTCATTGTAGGAATTATTATTTCTTTCTATTACAGGATTGCCCATAACAGAATGGTTGCCCATTCCCTCTGCACTGCACGTACTCAAGACCTTTATACACATCTTACAGGAGACAGAAATTGCATGGAAACAGCTGGGGAGAACATTCAATAACAAAACCATCTTGGCAAAACTGTTGACAGCAGTCGTCAGCAACCACTTCCTTCTCAATTTTCTCATAGGTGTCACAGCAGAAAGGGGATTTGAATAAAGAGGGGTTGGAGTTCACTGCCTTTTAGTCTGCTTGGATGATTGAGGAAGGCTATATAAAGGCAACTCAGGCTTAATCTCATACCAGCCAATTCTCAAAAATGGTAAGGTCATTCTGCTTGAAAAGCATAAGCTTCCATGATGCTAGACCACTTGCAGAAGCCATCTAAGAGAAAGGAAACAGTAGTCTGGTTTTGATTTGGCTATCCCGATAGATAACTTCATAAAATCACTGAATGATAGTATTGTTTGAGTTGGAAGGGACCTGTAAAGGCCACCTGGTCCAACCCTCTTGCATTGAACAGGGATGTGCACAGCTAGATCAGATTGCCAGAGGCCTGATTCAGCCTCGCCTTGAAAGTCTCCAGAGATGGGGCATCAACTACATATCTAGGCAACTTGTTCCTGTCCTTTACTACCCTTATCTTAAAAAACATTTCCCTGATACGCAGTCTGAGTCTCCCTTCTTTTAGTTGGAAACCATTTCCTCTTATCCTATCACAGCAGACTCTGAAAAGCCACTCAGGTCACCTTGCAGCCTTCTCTTCTCTGGGTTGAACAGCCCCAGCTCTCTCACCCTGTCCTTGTAGGAGAGGTGTTCCATTCCTTGCATCACTTTTGTGGTCCTCCTCTGGATGCACTCCACAGGTCCCTCCTGTACTCCACACCTAGATGCAATACTCCAGATGAGGCCTCACCAGCACAGAGTAGAGGGTCAGGATCACCTCCCTTAACCTGCTGTCCATGCTTCTTTTGATGCAGCCCAGCATATAGTTGGCTTTTTGGGCTTCGAGAGCACATTGCTGGCTCATGTCCAGCTTCCCATCCACCAGTACCCCCAGGTCCTTTTCACAGGGCTGTGCTTCATCCTTACATTCCCCAGCTTGTATTGATAGTGGAGGTTGCCAACACCAACTTGCTCCAAGTCACACCAGTTCTGAACAGATGTGGAAATTTCTGCACAAATTTCTGTGCACCTTTCAGAATTCTGTGAACTAGATCTTTTGCCCATCAATGAAATTCCAGCATTTTAACTTCAGAAAACAGAAAAATAAACTGTCACTGAGGGAACATAATTACACAGTATTCAGGGTATTTAAATAAAATGAGTGCTAAGTTTGAATTAGACTTTTAGCACTTTTTTAAGAAGCACTTTTAAATAAGTTTTAATCATTTTGAATTGAAGAATTTTCCTTTTTAATTGAGGCTTTGTGTCATTTTACTTTCTTAATAATTAGAAGATCATGTCGTATCAAATGGAACACCTTATGACAATCTGAGTATATCACCATTAATACCTATATCAGTCTGAAAAAATGAATTGATTTAGAAGTATTGCTCATAGATCATCGTGTCTACTTCTGAAAAATGCATTGACCTATAAATTGTCCTCCAACAGCCAGACTCAAACTAGACAGGAGGTACTGAAAGAAATTTGTAAAAAGATGTCTTCTGAATGATGGGTGTTTGCATAGTAAAGCTGAGTCAGAAAAAGGCTATTCAAAGTCTTAAAAAAAAAAAATTATAAATCTTAAAAAAGATTTTACAGTTTTCTTTTCCTAGTATGAATTAACATAAATCACATATGAGGTATATTTAGCTTCTTTTTTCTGCCTAGTTACTTCCGTGTGAGATAGGACACTGATGGAACATATGCTAACCACCACGTGAATTTATAGATATACATGCCTGGTGCCATATTAATTTTTACATAAAATGTAGTAAAATTGTTCAGCAGAAGAATGATTCCTGGAACAAATCATCTTCTTTCTTTCTTTTTTTTTTTTTTTTCCTTTTCTTTTTTTTTCTTTAAAAGATCCATTTTACAGAGTTTCATAAATTTTGTGCATTGTTTCAAGCATCCTGTAACTTGTTACTCAGTATGTATTCCAGTTCTGAATTTATGTGCTTACTGTTATGCAGTCATTACTCTCTCTGAAAACGGTTTTCTTTTGGGCTTCTCCTATGCTGCTTTCTGTTTCGATGACCAAAACAATTTTTGGACAGCTCAGATTTAGTGCCTTTTCATTGAAATTACTTTTCTTCTTATGCATGTTAATTTCTTCACAGGAACTTAGGCATAACCTGTCTGATGTTTGTCACTGTAACCAAGCTACAATTTTGCAGTCTACACCTCCTAGTCCTTATATGCCTCTAAGCAGTCTTCTTTATACTTGCTGTGATTTAACCTTTGGAGCCTAGGCCTGTTACTGGCCAAAGTCCTCTGTATTATGCTGGCATAGGTCTCCCTAGATGCCTTATGCAGAGCTCTTCCACATATTTGTCTAAAAATCCAGATGCTGAATTTGCAGTTCTTCAGTGATACGTCATTCTGAAGACTGCACATATTCCATGCTCATTCCTAACATCCGGCATATTGCAGCATTCAGCTTTACAGGGTGCCTGTGACTGCCCTGACCAATCTATATCACTTTATCACTCTAAATTAAGTATGTCTTTAATGCTTAGAATCCGTCTGGAGTTTGAACAGTAGCCAAAAATGTTGCTCTCTCTGTTCTTGTAAAGGTTTTTAACAGTGGTCTTTCTTTTTCCATTAATTGTCCATAGCTTAAGCCTGCTTAAAAATTCATCCTGGTACCAGAAGGGCTAAGGTTCCAGTGCTGTTTCCTAGATGTATTATACAGGATGTCATGGTAGCTACTCATACATAGGTATGTAAAAATGAGCAGGTCAGGTTTGCTTGCTGAATGTGAGCACATTCCACTATCACCAGAAAGAGTGATGTGTAAAGCAAAAGCCTTGTAGATCGTGTCTTATCCCACCATAATGAGGCTATTCCTCATTGGTTCCTATAGTTATCAGATACTATTTAAAACCCCCCTCCTCTCAGCTGTAAAACTGTGCCAGGAAATCTGGCATTCCAACGCAAGTTGCAAATGCAGCTAAGAAAAATTTGATATTTGCTTTCAGACTTGAAACCACATGACATGCGTAGGACAGCCAATGCTCTGATAGCTCATTATTAAAAGGTGAAGAAATGCAGTGATAATGCAGCTGGCATAGGAGGAGTATTAACTTTGGAAATAAGTGATTCTAGAAAAATAATGGAATGGTGGAGCTTAATATCAGACTGATTTTAAGTATGAAAATGAGGTTTTGGCTAATTTTAGTTAGTAATAATGAAAATTAGCTTTTATAAGGTATTTGTGAAGAAAATTATGTTTGGTAGCCTAATTTCATTCATGGTTCTTCAGCCTCATGGCCTCAGCATAAACTGTGTTGTCAATTAAAAACTTCTCCATCTTAAAATACAATTAACCATTACTGAAGATGTAAAAATAGAGCATAGCCATTGTGAAGTAGGATCGTCAGTGACAGAGGCATCATTTAGACAAGAGTGTGCTTACTTTAGGATCCCCTCACCTCACCTTGATTGCAGCGTCTCCAATTGGCAAAACCAGCATTTAAAATTTTCCAGTTATGTTAGGCTCTTATTGTTGGGCTTTTAAGTGCAGGAATAAGAGTGGGAGTAAAACAGATAATTTTGCTTTTTAGGAAGATGTCAGAAGCCATCCAGAGACATGCCCATGCCTTTGCTGCCAAGTGAAACAGAGCCATGGACCATTCCCTGGCCATGAGGGCAGATGCCCGGGCTTGGCTGTATTAGGCAGCCCCAAGGGGTAATCCTGTGAGACTCCTGTTGCCTAAGACATTATTATTGGGTTTTGTGGGTTTTTTGTTTTTTTCTTTTTTTTGTTCTTTTGTTTATTTTGGTTTTTTTTTTGGGGGCATCATGTGAGTGCATTGCTATGGCTTGCCAGACTGGAGTTCTCACAGCAGAAATGAAAGAGTTGTGTTGTGTAACAGGATGACGTGTGGGGATATTGGTGTGCCAGGCCATGTGGGACACTGGCTGACTGGCTGGGGAGTCTGTAGGGCAGAGGGCATTCAATCATGTGCTCTCCTAGCCTTTCTGCAACCCACCTGCTGCTGCCTCATGCACCACGCCTGAGTATTGGCACCAGGAGCCTAAGCTTACCCAAAGCAGCTCCATGGTGGGGAGTGTACTGCTAGGAAAGCAATGAGGATGGCTGCAGATGCAGTGCTCAAGCTTTCCACCTGCCTTTATTGTATTTCATGCTAGTGCAGTCAGGGAGTCTAGCTGGCTGTATCTGAATGCAAAGATATAATGTACTTTTAGTTTAAAAAGCAATACAGATCACCAGCTCTACCCCATTTATAAGTCACAAGCTTCAAGCTAGTTACTCCTAACATCCTATAATTAATTAGAATTAAAAAAAGCCCCCCAAATTACAATCTGCCACAGAAAGAGAGTAGCAGAAAGGTTGTCCTAGTATGTATATGGTGCAGCAGTGAGAGCACTGACGTAGCATTCTTTATTGAAGTAAATTAGAAAGTTTTAAAGAAGAAATTACTAAAAATATAGGAACAAGTCCCATTTTGCATTAAAGTAGTGCAATTTTTCTTTGTTGATGTGAAAGATGGAAAAGTACATATAGGAAAAAAGCAATCCAGAAACAGTATGATCTTATCCACGTCAGACAGAGAGCTAAATTAGATGCATCTAAACTGAAAGCACCTTCACAGACCCTTCAAACCTTCCTGTCTCAATTCTGGGCATATAGAAAAAACCTGTTCTTTTTAATTTCATGCATATTTAATCAACTAGTCAAAGGTATATTAATTCTGGCACAAGCCGTAATAATTGCCTGAGGAAGCAGAGAGGGAAAGAAGGCTTGTGCTCAGGTTGCTATTGCAGGAGTGTGGAGAAGCCAGCCAGGGGTGAAATAGCATTTCCAGAAATTGAAGACCAGTAGTTTTTCAGGCTTTAGACTTCTCTCCCTCCCTCTGGATACAAATAATTTGTCACTTGCTACTAATATCCATGTGTACGGCCCCAGACACTACCTGAAAAAAAAGTTACACTAGTATAGAAGGAGGTTTATTAAATTTTATCCTAATTTGACTAATTTAATAAAAGTTATTATATTAATGACATGTACACACAATTTTGACTATTTTTATGGTACACAACTTCCGCATTTTCATATCATGGAGGAAACAAACTACACAGAATGTAGAATATTGAGTGTAATTTCGCAGTATTTCTTTTCTAGTTTGCAAAGATGTGAGGATCTATATTGCTCAAGGAAGTGAAGTTTAAACTGTGTTTGTACCAATACAAAATTAACTTGTATCACAGATATGAAGTGCAATGTTTTTTTTTTTTTTTCGCATGAGATTCTCAAGAGAATTATTGCACGACTCTCTCAGAAATCACTTCTGTGGAATTCATAAAAATAAAGACTGGAGCGACCTGAAGAATCAATAATAAGAAACAAAAAAAATCCCAAACAACCTGCGTGTGCATGTGGTGGGTCAGGATGAATGTAGCTGAGCAGTATGTAGATTGCTCCAAAAGTAATGCCTCCTGTTTATTTCTGTGGAAACTACAGCAGATACAAAGAACGTAATAACAATTTCATAGATGAAATTCTCAGCTATGAAACAATACTCTCAACATGGTCACCACTGTGATTATTTGTACATTTTCACCGGCAATGAACAAGAGCCTGTGTGCTGCACTCAAATACATCTGCACCAGTTGAGATGATCCACTGTCACCACTGCTGAAAAATACTGCTTACCGACTCACTGTACTTACATCCACTGTTTGGTTTCCATCAGTGTTGAGCAAACATCAGTGAATGTCAAGGGGTGCCATTTCTTCATCATGGAAGAATTCATTTCCATGCCTGTGCTTCATACACACTTTCAGGTCAGATGCCATTGTGATAGACTGCCCCTCTTCTGCCTTCTGTCTCATGGCAACAAAATGGAATGGAGTACTTATGGGAAGGTTCAACCTCTACTGCCATACCACCAGCATCCACCTCTAATGTCATGGGCTGATACCATAAAATAGGAGGTAGTACTTTTGGATCAGCCCTCATAATTACTGCTGAACATCTCGGTTACGCCAGTTACTTCGAGCTCTGTGTACATCTGTATTTTGGTCTAAGGCAAATCCATGTCTCTTCCCACTTCCATGGTTTGGCTTCTTGGGCATGCAAACAAGTTCATTTGCAGGATGAAGCACCAGTGCTTCCCCTCTCTGCTTCTGCACAAGGAGAGGTCTGGTCTCTATCAGATACAGGTGGATTGAAATCCATGGCTTGGGCCTCTGAACATCCACAAATTAGATATTACCTTTTCTGAGATGCATCAATGGCGTGGAGTATAGAAATTAGGGTTTCCATACCTCATGACTTGATCTAATTATAGTTTTGCTCATATTGCAATAAATTAGCCAATAAAATGGAAATATTTTAACATTTACTGTGAGAATTGGGAATAACCCACTGATCCAAAAGAAGGAAATTTATGGGGATTGTGGCAACTACATGATGAGTATCCTGTGGACTGGTAAAATAAAGTGAGGTGAGTTGAATGAAGAACCATCATTGCCTTTCTGGAAGAAATTAGGTTCCTATTAAAAGATGAAAAGGAGTAATAATTAATAAGTGCTTTTACCGTTTACATAACTCTGCAAAACCATCTGTGAACATATTAAATAAAACTTTAACAGAGTGCTGCCGTGTGGGCTAGTCTTTTTAAAGTGCTAGTGTTTAGCCTGAAGTTTGTTTCTAGATCTCCTTCATAAACTCTGTGCATGTGTGTTCCATCCTCTCCATCCTTCTCTCTTAGGTTAAAGGAGATTTTTACTTCTTCAGCTGGCTTGTAAATCTGACAAGCAGAAACTATCCATTGAATTTGATTCGGTTTTGCAAATACTTTTAAAACAGCTGAAGCCATGCTTTAGCATAAGAATAAAAGAAAAAAAAAAAAAAAATTGGAATAGTAGATTTGCATATTTCATAGCACTATTTTGTCGTGTTCCTTATGAAATTCACTATTTAATATGGCCCCTTAATCCGTAACAGGATTAAAAGTAATTGTTTTCCCTTTTTGTCATTTGTTTGAGGCTGGTTCAGTACATATCCCATTGTTTGTGTAGTCTTGTATTACTTAGTAAAATCCTCAGATGTTAAACAGCTGTGTGCTGGTTTTGACCTGCAACATCAGAACAACAGCACTACAAACACAACAGATTTGGGCTGCTGTAAACTGAGTACAGATGAACTAGAATATTTGCAATTAATATGTTACTTTCAAAATGGCATTTCTTACTGTTTTGCAATTAGCATCACTTACTAGAATCTGCAGATTCCTACAAAATTTTGGAGGTGCACATGTGGTTTATAATAAGGTTGCATTTCTTTGCATTATTCATTTCATATCTGTACTTAAACCTAAGTCCTAAATTGGTCTGTGGATTAATTCCAAGGTAGTCAGTAGTCAATGCTATATTAACAGCATATGTCTTAATAGTCAAAGTATAATGCGTGTATTAAAATTTAACTTTCCTTTTGTAAATGCATATTACATATATGCTTTTTTCAAATGGCAGTTTTCACTGTTGTTTCTTGCAGTAATTGCTGTATTGAATGTCATAAGCAGACAGTGTCATTAATGGTATTTTATGTGTAAAAATTTATTGACATAGATTCAGTTCATTACTGAGGACTAAAATGCCATTTGTCTAAGTAAGGTTAGTTAACGGTCATTCCTTTACTGAAGGGAAGCTGGGAGAAGAGAGGTTCGATTAGAAACTACGACTTGGAGAGACTTCGCCAGCTGCAGAGACAAACAAGGCTTACTTTATTATTGCCTTAATAAAAGCTATTGAGCCCTGAGTACATAGTAGCTTCTTGGCACCTCGTACCCTGCGTGCATGGAACATCCGATTCTCCCGTTAAGTGGTCTGCTCAGTTATACTTGATTTCTCTGGCCCATTTTTCGTTACTTTCCAGCCACACTGCAGTCTTACAGAACAAATTCCTAAGCAACTACTGTAAAAGTCTTCCAAAAAAAAAAAAAAAAAAATCCCCAACAAAAAACAACCAGAAAGTGGGGCCCAATCTTGCTGATACTGAGCAGCCTTCATTCCCATGCAGGTCAGCAGCAGAGAAGTACACTCAGCACATTGCAGGAACAGTCAGGAGCTTGTCTGAGCAGGCTGGAGTTTACCACTGCAGCCCCCTGTACCTCTTGCTGGAAATCTGATTTGCACTTACCTCCTCTAACTAAAAAAATATGTGAGAATGACTCTGTGTATTTCTGTCTGTTCTCTAAGGAAAGTTTTGTATTAGCTATACTGTATTTACCTTGGGAAAAATATGTACCATTACCAGGTTCATAAGGTCTTGAGACTTTTTGTATCGTGTTGGTCAAATGTTTTGGTAGTGTCAGAGTATTTGCATCTCCAGTATGGTGCATTTCTAGCTGGGAAGGTAGCCCCAACAACAATTCTAATGAGACTAGGAGTGCTGATTAATTGTAATATAACAGAAAAGTTGTTTTTAATGAGTATTAAAAAAAAAGGGGGGGCCGGGGGGGTAAAGATGAACTGGTTGTAATTTTTGTAGTGTAAGAGTGAAAACACATTAGAGAGCTACACAAAATATTCAGAATTGTTCCCATGAATAATTTCTTTGGTCTGTTTCACAAGTGAAAAATAAACAAGCTGTGCTTACATATTTAAAGTCTATTCAGTGAAAGCTTTGCAGACTTGATCAATATTCTTGAAGGGTAATGAATATTCATTGTGCTTGAAAAAGACCAGAAAGACTAGAAAGAGGTGATGAAGGGGTTGCAGTCGTGAAGCAGAAGATAATATTGTAGTGCTCTGCACTTTGCCAGTGTGTCTTGGTTAAGAATATCTGATTAGCTGTTTTTTTTTGTTTTTTTTTTAACTGAGATTGATTCTAACTATTGAGCAGAACAGGGAATTTTGTTGCTGTTGTTCTTAAATGTGAAAGATTGATTCTACAAGTGCTCTAACTTGCATGCAACAAAGCACATGCCTCAGACTTTGAAAGGCTTCCCTCAAGCTTTCAGGCCGTCTGTGTTGTGGGAGTTTAAAAGATGAAGAATTTTGCTTGGTAAAGCTATGAATAAAGTTGTGAAGAAATAAAGCCCTAACATATTTTTTCATAAAGTTAGCATGCAAGAGTAAGCTTGTTTCGTTTATTTTACTGCCTTGGGCTGCTTGACAGAAAAACTTTATCTGCTTTGAATTCAATTAGTCAAGGATGGGCACATGCTTGGTGGTTCATGGTTTCTATCACAAAAGAAAGCAAATAACTTGCAATATCTAATTCTGGAGAACACTTCTTTGGTGGTTTTCAGTTTGGAAACACCTTATAAAAGGTGCTTTTTTTAAGTGCTTGCATTCACTACTCATGATATATTTTAGGCTGAAGATGCTTCAGTCTATCTGTAGTCTTTTGCTGAAAATGTTTCAATATATGCCATTTTACAAGCCTAGTTATTTCTTCATGTAGATAATGAACAATGAAATGATTTTCAGGATTGACTATTTGAGAATGGAGTAAATGAATGCTTGTGTGGCTGTTTTCACAGACAATGAAATTATTGATATGTCTTGATACTTTTTGAATTTTTGCTTGATCATTTTTTAAAGCTGATTTCTTTAAACCTTCGTTTTCATTAGACACTGGGATGGTTCACGTGGCAAAGAAACAATGTCTAACGTCAAAGAGCAGCTTCTAGTGTTTTAGTCAGTTCTACAGAAATGACTATGTTAGATTGTATTCTTCTGGCATAATCTGCCTTCATTTAAACTGTGTCTGAAGTTTTTAGATGAAAAAGAGAGCCTGGGCATGCCTCCTGTGTCCTCTGAATGCTTGCTAAGGTGACAGTGGTTGTGCATTAACAAACCCGATAACTTCTGCTTTTTTTGAAAATTCCTCAATTGTGAATAGTCCATGTTACCTTTGCAGACAGGGAAAATAATTTCATTTTACCTCTTCTGGGCCCTTAAGATAATCTACTTTGATCTGTATCCTTAGAGACATAAGCCTTTATTTAAACAAAATTGGCATTTTTATTTACTTCCTATGGTAGAAAGTTTATTTGTAGTTGCATATCGTAGTATTTGAGCAGTATCAGAATCTTTAAAGACACCTGCATTTCATTCTTCATTCTGGTTTTTAGCATCTCTGCACTGCAATACAGTTTGCAATAAATATTCATCTTACATGTGTCTATACTTGCGATTGCACTTTCTGTGTAGATTCATTTCTGGACAGAGAGATAATGAGACACTGAAGCAAAGTAATAGAAAGCGAAGTGGGAGGGAAAGAATTCAGGAACCATAGGACTGTTGGACGAAGAGTCCTATCAGGTAGTGGAAGTGGTGACCATAAACAATGCAGCTGCCTGAGTTGCAGGAGCACCAAACTCACTTCTCCTCCTACTGCAGCACAAACATCTTCTTTTTAGAGTCACGAGTGATTTTAGGAAAAGATAGATACTAATTAAAATAGAAGACAGTATCTGTTACATGTCTTCTATTTTTAGTTTAGAAAAATATGTTCATCTTCCTATTTGATGTCTTTGGAAAACAGTGAAGGCTATTACAACTAACATATGAATATCAGCTTGACTTTTGTGTGCTGGCGCAGAGCCAGTTTTAAGAGGTTTTTTTTAATGAAGTTGCCAATTACATCAAGTTCTCTATGTAAGGGAGGTTATTCACGTGGATAAGAGGGTATAGGACCAAGGCTTAGTATTTTTACAAACATCCAAGACCTTCCTGAAGAGAAGAGCTGGCAGGACTAACAGACTCAATACCTCCAGTTTAAGTGTTTTAACAGTTATGTAAGTACTGTAGCTGAAGATATTTTATAATTGATGACATTTAGTAAATACAAAATTGTCTTTTTATTTTCAGGCAACACAAATTAATAGGAGTACAACATTCAGCTTTCGTATTCATTGAGCTTCTGTTCAACTTGTATCTATATCATAAAAAGGCAAAAAGAAGGAAAAAAGTAAGATAGCTGTTCCTTTCTTCTAATTCTTTGTTTTAACTGGGCTGCAAACATCAGTGCAACCGAGTGGCTGAGTTTTAAGATTATTGTTATTTTTTTTTAATTGTAGGCTGGATTTCCAAACGTTTAAAATTCATTGGAGTGTTGGTTTCTTCTATTAAGCCCTAAAGTTGTAATGCTAAGAGGGAAAAACACTTGAAGATATGGACAATTTGCACAGAGCCTATCAGGGCAGAGAATAACCATATGCACTAACAGTGCAGAAAATAATAGTTGACAGAGTCTTTTTTTTCCTGTATCTTTTTGTATTACTGTTACCTCACTGGCAGTTATTGAAAATAGGAAAGGTTACCATGTAAAAAATTGCTTTTAATATTTAAGAAGCTCAAACATTGAAGTATACTTATTCAGAAACTCGAACAAGAAAAATTCAAGAACTCTTAACAATATTTTGCAGTGTTTGTACTCTACAGCATATGCTTGTGGTTGATTTATCAATTAAAATCTGTAGCCAAAAAGAAGAGCAGGTCAAATATCTATGTTATAGCAGAGAAATTATAGTAACATACACAAAAATAATAATGAATCATGATGCTTCATTGGTTCCGACTTCATTATACTGCTGCTTAACAGTGTTTTCTGTCCAGAAATATGTGCATTTATCCTTTCTTGCAGTTCACATAAAATATGATCAATATTTAGCAACTGATTTAAAACCTCCATAGTGTTTCTTAGGCAACAGGATGCTTTAGACTTTTCTTAAAAAGGCACACGATCATGTGGCTTTTAAAAGATACTTTACAAATGGAATTAAGGTATAATATCCCACAAGCTTTTCAAAAATACTAATTGATTTTTATGAGAAATATCTCTATCGTTCCCATTCTTGGATATTCATGGTAATTTTTTCATGGTATCTATTTGCGCTATGGATTCAGTGCAGTGCAGTGAAAAACTGTGAGTTCTATTCCTCTAAAATTATCGCCTGAGTAAGATGCTATTACAAAACCTGCAGAAGATAGTAAATAGGGAAAGGAAAAATATAGGTTAGGTGCTGAGGAGGAGAGGATCAGCTTGGTTCTCAAATTCAGGAATTTATATTCAGGGATAGCAATTCGATAAGACACATTATAACGTGATTTTCATCACTTTTCAGACTAAGGAGGTATTAAATTTTCAAATACAAGTCACTATGACCTAATTACATGAAATTAGAAGGAAAACATAAACTACATCTAAAGTGATAAGGACATTTAATTACACAGCTCTTCCTTTATATGTAGAAGTTTGGAGTCCTGGTGACTCTTCTGATTTATATTCTTAATTCTTTTGCTTTTCCATTCATCAACTTATTTTTAAAACATTTAAAACTCAACTTGTCAGTTTCCTGTCAATAGAGGCAGGTTGCAAAGACATCTATTATTCCCCCTTCCAAAGTTATTTTAAACACAATAGGTTCCTTGCAAGGTATAAAATATTTCACACTTGCTGGCTAGGGCTCTAATATTTTCTTATAACTTCAGCCTTTACTGAATAAAATAGAGCTTTAGAGTGGACAAATTACCTTTGCATCTCCGGATACTTCCCGCAGTAATTTTCATTGATTGGAGTGCATGTGCTTGTGAGAACAGAGATGATCAACTGCACTGATTCAACAAGACACTCATTATCCTAGCAGATGCTTTTATTTTCAGATAGCAAGAGGAGCTCTATGGACCACTGTTTTCTCTCCCAAAAGGATTTTCCAGTGTAGTTGCAGTTCCAGAAATGGATGCTCTTAAATGTTCAAAGAAATTCCTGACAAGAGCTGAGGAAATATAAGCTATGCTCCACAAACACATTCTTTATGTATGTACTGAACTTTAAGCACTTGTTTTAAGACGTGATTCTTAGGGGAAAACAAACAAACAAACCAAGAAACTTCTTATCTCACCATTAAAAAAATACAGTATCTAATTGTTGTTATTCTTTCTTCCTGAAAGAGATGACAGTTGCACTCACTATTTTTCATCTCTCCCACTATGGGCACAAATCACACCAAGTGTATGAGTACCATCCCAGACAGGTTCTTTTTGTGCTTTCCCTATGTTTACCCTTAACAAAGAGTGTTCTTTTTCCCACAGATATATTATTCCATTTCACTAAGTGTTTGTTACAAACTGGCCGTTAATTTGTCAAGTATATGTAATGGATGTTGCATACTTGAGATGTAACTGAACTTCTGATGGTTGTGTTTCTTCATTCACGTCTTTAGAAGCCCATTGCCAGAATTTATCAAAAGCTTTATAGTCCAGCCAGTTGAGAAATATACACCTCTGGTATTTTGTTCTTCTGGTTGTAGATAAAGCAAGAAGCACAGAATGAGCATACTTTTAAAAGCAAACTGTGTCTTGGTGAATACTGAAAAGCAAATAAACACATAGATTTTAAAAGGCGTTGGTTGAGACAAATGAGAAAATTTTAAGTTCCTATTCCACTTTTCCATTTAGTAGAACATTTTTACTTTGTCACATTAAGCTTTTAAATGCTTACTCATGGTTCTTACTGTTCTGGATTAAATTCAGTTTTCTTAGCATGAGAAATTCCATCACATATAGACAGGGACAAAGCTAGATTTCCACATCTGTTAGAGAATTTGTAGAAGTTGTTGCAGCTGTAGTACAATGTAGTAATATAGTACTGACTGTAGTCAGAATTGTCAGACTACTGAATGTTGGTACACTGATGGCATTTAAAAAAAAAAAAAAAAGGTTTTTTTTCTGATCTTTATTCATCAAACAGATCAGCCAGCTACGGATGAGTGCAACAGCAGAGGAATGTTTTAACAGCTCCAGTTTCGCAAACTAGCTAAACCATTTGTTCTTATCACTATTAAGCTTGTAAGCAAGCGAGTGTGATGTAGCATTGTTGGAAATAAAGGCAAGTTCAGAATAGCAGCATGAAAAATACCTTTCAGAATGTTTAACTAGGCGGTAGAAAAGAGCTCTGCCTTCTTAACCAGCGAGAAGGATCTTCTGGGTTTATGTAGTCCCTTACCACAAATGCTAAGGGCATTTTTTGTCTTACACTCCAGTGTTTTGACTGCTTGTGAGAGATGAGAAAACAGTTAAAATTATTTTTTTTCTACTTGAAATTTGAGGGCTCTGGCTTTTTCCTGCTTGTACCTGATGCAGATATATGTATGAAGCAGTGCCTAGTAGCAGAGCAGTGATTGCATAGCACCACACAGAGGGCAAGTATATTCCCATTTCTTTTTCATGAATTGTTAAGTGCTCAGTGCAGTGATTTTGCATATATTTTAGGTAATCAAGGTGTACAGAGAGAAAGGAAGACAGAGGGAAAGAAAAAAAAAGGGAAGAGACAAAGGAGGGAAGGCAGGCAAACAAGCAAGGAAAGGAATGAAGCTTCAGCATGTAAAGCAATTGTTGGAACATTGAGTAGCAATGACACTGTCAGTCTCTGGCACTCATGTCAAGATGCCATGTATCCTCAAGACATAATTTGTGTGTCTTTTAATGCAAGGGGGACAGAAAACAACAGCACACAATTACATTCAGTTCTGGGTAATTCCAGATCCTGCCAGTATAGGATGGGATTTCTGTGACAGTGAAAAGCTACTAGAGGAAGGAAGACAATCAGGTCTGCAGCAGCCTTTCATGACCCTAAAAATGAGAAGAACTGTCTGGGGAACTATTGAAACAACAATAACCCCATTTCTTGTAATAGTCTGATTTGAAAACTCATTGTAAATTTCCCCTGTAAAATTCAGGTATTTTCTAATAGGGAAATGTCTGTATATACTGTCAGTAGCACAGTCATCATGCACGAACATCCTCTGGACTGAGCAGATCATGACAAAGTACAGAAAAATACAATAGAGGTACTGCTACTTTGACCACTAATATTTTTAATGGTCACTGTGTTTTGTATTTTACTTCAGAAAGTATCCTTGAAGCTAAGCTTCCATTTCTCCTATATTTCTCTAGCTCTTTTATATTTCTGTATGAATACTGAAGTCCAATAAATATTTCTAGTGTCTAACAAATATTATCATTCATTTTTTCATAAATCCACTATGATTTGTACAGATTATGGTCACATTATTCCCCTCAGTGCAACACTGCATGCTTCTTTGCTTTTTATAACATAAATATAGGTATGATGGCTTAGAAGTAGCAAGGCAACTTGGAAGTAAGAAAAATAAAACAACTTAGAAGAAACTAGAAACCCAAGTAGAGAGTCTGTTTACTATAGAGATGGCAAATTCAGTAGTAATGAATACCAGAATCCCAGGATGGCCGAGGTTGGAAACTTCTGTGTCCATCAGATCCAACCTCTGCCCACACAGGAACACCCAAAGCAGGTGGTGAAGTGGCTTCTGAAGATCTCTAAAGAGGAGGCTTTACAACCTCTAAGCAATCATGCTAGCATTCCACCACCTGTGCAGGTAAAAAGCTTTTCCTTATGTTTGCAAAGAACTTCCTCTGTTTTATTTTCTGCTCACTGTGAGTGTGACTCACCCCAGACATTCAGGAAATGTAGATGATGAACACCGTCATGCTTTAGGCACTCTTACAGAAAGAACATTTCATATCCCTTCTGCATGTTATCCTGGTTTCAGCTGGGACTGCTAATAGCACACAGACATCTGGGTTGTTCCTGAACAATAGGCATACACCTGAGGCAGAGACGCTACCATGATGGAAGGCAGCAGGGGGCAAGGCAGGGCCAGCACAGGTGGCCTGAATTGGGGGGCTGTTCTACAGCACGTAACAACAGGTGGAAGGTCATAAAGATGTGGGAAGTTGCTTGGAGGCCTTCTGCTGTTGTCTGGGGAGGACTACTGGTTGGTTGGTGTGTGGTGAGTAATTGTGTTGTAGATTTATATATGTTATATATGTAGTTATCACTGTGTTTTTGTTTTCCTTTTCTATCTTATTAGCTTTTATCTTACGCTGCAAATTCTATTTTTTTTCTAATTCTTTCCCTTATCCTGTACTGGGGGAATGTGCTGAAGGCTGTGCAGTGCTGAGCTGCTGCTAGGTTGAACCACAAGATGTGGGCAAAAGATTGTGTGCTGTAGAACAAGTGGCTGAATTTGGTTAGTGACATTCTAAGTGGTTGCCTGTAGAATAGGATATTCTAGATAATTCCTTACCATTATCTGTGAAATTTAATCTCTGTAGAATAAAATGCGTTGCTTTTAGCAAGAACTGAATTTCAGGAGTTCTGTATGTACAACTAGAAAATGATTACTTTTACTATCTGTTAGGACTAGTGGATCAAATATTGAATGCTAAATGATATGAGAATACTTTAAGAAAAAGTGATGAGAATACAGTAACAGCTTGGTGGTTAAACGACAAATCAGGCAGGAGAGTGATGTAAACTCAAAATTCATAGTTTGGGTTAAGCAGGATTGGGACCTCAACCTAGTTCGCTCTGGGTTTTAACTGTAGGTTATCTTTCATCTTTAATATCTTACCTTGTTTATGACCCCTAAATACAAAAGGGGATTAAACGTGCTCCTTTGCCCTTGCCTTTTTCTGCATGCAGTCCTTAAAAATCCCCCTGCAATTAATAAGGAACCTCATTTAAGTCAGGTATGCAAACTCTGCTAGGCAACAGGCTTCAAAACATTGTGGTTTCTGGTTACTTTGCATCTTTGGCCTTCCTGTTCGATTTGGTTCTTCTTTTGGTATGTCACTGTCTGAAGATGATCGCAATCACAGATGTCAGTAATTGGTAGGGACCTTGTATGATCCTCCCTTCGCCTTTTTTTGAGTGTGTGGTGCTGAAACACTTCCCATATCTTAAAACCTGACCTGATTCAGCAGTTCCCATACATCATGGTCTTCATGTCAGAGTTGCTGGAGTTGTACAATGTTGATGATATAGAAATGTACTGATGTAAATAATGTCATGCTATTAATTGATTTTTTTTTTTGTAATACCATTTATGGGAACTGCTGAATCATGGCTTGAACCTCTAATTGATCACCTGAGGCAAGCAAATGAGTCAGCCCTGGGAGCACAGGTGAAGGCCTAGACCCATTTGCTGACTACCAGTGTGAAAGGATGTTTTCAGGAGATCCCTCCTCTGGAGTTTTGCAGTGAGTCCAGGACAAGGGTAAGCATTCTGTCTGTTCTCTTTGTGTTATTATAACCTGCTTAGCCAAATTCTCTTGTTTATTTCATAATTATAACATCTTTACATTCATTGGTTATACAACCATGAAGTGAAATTTTAGGGACACCTGATGCTTACTGTGCTCTGCTTTAGCATTTTCAAATTATTTGATATACACTGTTATGGTAGGATATGTCCCAATATGCAGGATTTTTGAAAACAAGTCTAGTGATTTCATTGTGTTTAAAAGCTTGTTAGTCTGAACCCTTCTCTTTCCTTTGTCTGTCAGTAAGCTGATAAAAGCCAACTTCAGTAAAGAAGGTACATGTGGGATTCAGCTTCAGGTATACATAAGTGGAAAGTCGATAATCAGAAATTATATAATCATCACAGTAGGTGCCTACTAGAGACTAAGTTCTTGCTCAGATGGAAGTGCCTCCTTCAGGGTTAGCTGAGCACCAGTCTGCAACTGACATGAAGTTCAAGAATGGTCCTATAAAGGGAGTGACAGGAAAAAAAGTGACTGATGAGAAGAGAAAGTTTGCTAAGCAAAGAAAGTAAGATGTGTGAATCACAAAATGATTTTCTACTGCATAATGCGTGATACCTGGTCAGGGATCTGGAGAAAGTGGGCCTTTTAATACAGTTGAGTAGTAACAAAACTATAGTGTTGTACTTCAGTTCAAAATGACCTAACATCTGTATTCTACAGTGTGTGTGTCAGTGATAAAGCAGAAACTCAGTGGATGTTTTCCTCTGTAGGAAAAGTCAAACTGAAGATCTTGATAGTCTGTTTCTGCCAGAATATTCAGATTTTTTTTTTTTTTAATTTTTGATGTTTTCAAAGTTTCTTGATGGATTGGAATTCTCTTGAAGGTAGTAGCTCTAAAATAAAGAGAAAGCTACTGATGTCCACCTGAGTTCTGCACAAGAAAGAAGAATAATGTATTTAAGATGTATAGGACTATGAGGGGAAAAACGTTATCCTGAAATACTATTAGAGTTTTACTTCCCAGTTTTGGAGCTGATGGATTCTTTCCTTTTCATATACATCTGTATAATTAATGAATATACAGGTATTATAACTTAGAAATATGCAAGAGTTTGGCTAAGCAGGTTATTATACCCAAAAGAATAGATAGAGGGCTTACCCTTGTCCTGGACTTGCTAAAAAAAACTCCAAAAGAAGGGATCTCCAGAAAAAGATCCTTCCCTACTGGTAGTCATCTCTTAAATGGGTCTAGGAGAGGTGGAGCCAGGCTCCATCCCTTCCAGCAGCACAGGTGAATTGCCTTCACCTGTGCTCCCTGGGCTGATGCATTGCTCTGCTTAGGTGATCAATCAGAAGTTCAGGCTGTGATTCATCAGTTCCCATACAACATCCCTTTACAAGATAGTACTTTTAGAACTGAGTTCTTGCTCCCAGTGTATCTTATGGAAACACAATAAAGGAACACATTACGGTATCTTATCTGATTGCCTCTTAAAAAGCTTTATCTTTTGCTGACTCTGAAGGCATAGTTTCCAGGAATAAATGACTTGGAAGAATTTAATAGATTATCAGAACCAGTACCTAAATATCAGATTAAATCTATCAAGTAATATCTTTATTAAACATCCACTGAGTTTCTTTAGTTTGTCCATTTTCCTCACCAAAAGAGCAATTATTATTTGAAGCTTTTCTCTTCTCAATGCTCCCAACTAGAAATGCTGATATGCTGTTGCTGACCAGGAATTCTGCAGAGGGTTGCCTTCCCTAATCTTTCAACCTTTTTCAGGATCAGAATTATCCTACCCTTTCCTTGCCACCATTTAATATTTTAAAGAGAAATATGTCGTAATCACAAATGTGAAATTGGCTTTATCAGCTGAGTATGTGAGATGCAGTGACCATAGGAAAAGATTATGGCTTTCATTCTGCATCAACAGTGTATCATGTAGTCTGGATTTAAGTAAAGGAGCTATGTGTTGATGAGGGCACGAGTGCAAGGTGAAAAAAGTAGAAAAAAAGGCTATTTAATTTGTTTTGGCTGAAGATGGTGTTTTAATTTATTTAAAATAATCCAGATTGTCTAGGTGCTAGTAGGAACAAACAAAAGATGATAAGGAAAGCTTCTTGATACTTCAGTGGAGTTTAAACCATGTAAGAAACATTTTTTTCCTCTGAATATGGCTATATCAGAGAGGTAAAATAAGGGGTGGAAATAGCTTAGAATACAAATATTTTGGGACAAATAGTGCCTCTTCCATGCAAATGTTTTTTGTAGAATTTGATGTGTAGCAGTCTGAAGCAATTTTGTTGTTTTTGGGTTTTATGTTAGATAATGAATATGTAACTGTAATTCACAGGGATTTGAGTATTTGAGCCTATCTCAGTCTCTTTTAGCAAGAACGTACCAATTCAATAGGTCAAGGTCTATTGCTTGAACCCAGTAGCAGCCATGGACACTACCTATAACTGAATCAGTAATACTGAGAAATGAGCTGTAATATCTAGGCTGAGAGTAAGTCCTCTTTCTAACACAAACATTTACTGTACTTTGTATTTTAGTTTTAATTTCACTTGGTAAACATCATATATGGAATCATGGAAGCCAGTCTGGTGATGGTTTTTACTTTTCTGAAATCTTGCTCTATTGTCTTTACTGTTAAGGAGCCATGTTATAGTAATATCTATAGGAAATGTGTTTTGTTGTGTTTTCTTTAGCATGTGAAATGCAGGATATGCCAGACCTCTGTGTGGAAAAATGGCTTTGGGCTGATTTTGAAAACTAAATTAAGGAAAACAAATATAGATGGATTCTTTTGTAAAGTACTCTAAAAGTGCAGTGGTTTTTGGAAGACTTTTTTTTTTTTTTGCTTCAGGTAATCAGACTTGTAGTAGTATTTATAGTATTTAACATGTAATGTATCTGTACCCTGTGTCTGTATTATTTTAATTGTGAGAGAGAAACTTTGAAGAACCAAGATCTCATCCAATATTTAATTTTGCAGCCTGTATAGAAGTTTCAGTACAATAAAAATAATGATTTCTTTTTCTTTCGGTGACATTATCAGGTGTTTAAGTTCAGCAGTGAAAAGGTACTTCCCAGTACTTAAAGGATGGGAAATGTTGTTAGGACTTTGGTGGAAAAGGGACGGAAATATTCAGTAGGTGGCAGTCTTTACTTTGAATGTTTTCAGTACAAAAATCTCATCTTAAGTTGCTTCTGAATGCTGTTGTCTTTGGGAAGGACCTTAGAATAAAGAGGTGCCTTCAAGTGCGTTGTATAGGCTGATTTAGAAGAACAGTGCTTACCCTAATAATTTTCTGTTACAGGAAATGATATTCTATTTTCTTTTGATTCTTCAGTTATGTCAACTCAGTATCTTTCTTCTTTCTAAATCTGGAGAGTTTAAGTGCTTTTTGAAACAATGGCATTTTCTCAATGCAGTTACTGCCATTAATTTAAGCACATATATGTCCTCTGACATTGCGACATTGTATTCACAAGACTATTTACTGTCTGTTTTATCATGGAATCCTAAAGTGAGAAGATTAAAAAGCAAATTATTTTTTTGTCTGTATAAAAGTTCTACAACCTTGTTTGGCCTTTCTTCAGCAAAAAGCAAGCAAAAAGGTTATTAACCTCAAAGTAGTGATCTGACATCTTAGAAGATAATAAATGCTGCTTCTGGTTTCTAAGAGAAAATTAGGTTCTTTCATAGTCCCAAACATTTGATAAATTGTTTATGCTTATTATAAAACAAAACAAAACCAAGATGTAAAAGGCAGTGTAAGTATGAAGGCAGGATATCTGGGAAGGCCAAATCTGGCACGCCAGTCTTTAGTATCTTCAGTGCCAGTAGATGTGTGTTCTTATAGGTGAAGAAGTGCATTCATAAATCTTTGAAATGTTATCACTTAAGTTCTGCAGTCTTCTATCTGCTCATTTCTTTTGTATTGAATCACATGTGTTTCTCTTTCCAAAGCTGGGATGCTTATTTTCAACACTCAGTAATTTAGTTAATCATATTTGTAGTCATTAATGAAAAATCTTTGCTTCATAAAAACATTTCACTGGCAATATGTTGTATTTCTATTCTCCCTCCCTCAATGTACAAATGAAGAAATACTTTTATTATATTCTAATTTTGTTTATATCTGTATGTGTATGTATATATAAAATATTTTTATTCTTTTACATTTATATTGAAGAATTGTGAATACGTAGAATGTGCTTTTGATAAAGGAGTTGAGAAGAAAAATAGGAACCATGGAAACAGAATTGAAAACATGTCTATCATTTGTGTGATTCAGCATTGCAACTTATATGTCACATTTTTACCACAATGTTGTTTTTGTTGATTCACATTTTAAATAGCAGATTTAACATCAATTGTTTTTGCAAAGTAATTTATACATGATTTTACTTTTCATATATTTTTTTCAGTAATAAAAGACACAAGAAACATGCATTTTTATTGCTGTGATGGGTACTGGGATAAGTTATGGCCCAATGGAAGAATGGATAAACAGATCAGAAAATTCATGAAATGTCAGTATACAGCATAATCAAGTTTCCAGAATGGCTCTTAAGTATCTCTCAATTTAGCTCTCCTTGCAGCATGCAGCACTCAAAGGCTAAATGTGCCTATCTAGGATGCTCATCCATGGAAAAAAAGCCTTTGCAGATTTGCCTCATTCCTTTATGCTAATCATTCCATAGCCTATCTAAATTATGACTCCTAATAGCGCTAAAGAGAGAATGAGGTTCACTATGCACTCACTTCTCTTCTTCTCTGAGCACTGACATAATGCGTCTTCAAAGAGTACTTTTTTCCTAAAACATGGATTAGAAAGGTAAATCCTCATTTAGTTTAATTTGAAATTATTTTGTGGTTATATATAATATACAGTCTAAATAATTTTACAGAATCAGTACTGTTAGAAGTGATATACTGTTCCTTCTCTTACACGGTTTCTATTAAGTAACTTGCAGCACTTTTTTCCCCCCATATTCACATTCAGTAGAGGAGGATTATGATGAAGTGAGTAAACGTAGGAGCTGGGTCAGACTTTCTACTTCTAGTAGATGTTACTTGTTACTCAAGCAAGAAAGGGTATCACTTGATCTTCTGACCCCAGTTTCTAAGTGGAAGATTATTTATTTATTTTTTAAAGTAAATGCATTAATATACACTCTGTGGTCTGTGAGGCGCTGGGTGAAAATAGCTGTTCTCATACTGTAAGAATTCAGCTGTAATTACTTGTAGTGCCTTTCTAGCCTCTTTTTACAAAGAGCTTAGATAATATCTTGGCATTCCCTGGAATACAGAAGGCAAGTTTCTAAGGTCTACTTCGTATAGTGCTGTGCAGCCTTCACTGACTGCTGATTAGATTTTGGTTAGAGGTTAAGATGCTGGTCTTGACCTGTGGAAACCTTTATGATTTAGAGACCAGTTTCAAAGCTAATCATGTGTTGCTGGCACAGCTGAAGTTAATTTCCAACCTTAAGAAAGGAAAAATTTGTGTGGGATTTTTTTTTTTTTAATTATCATTACTAATTGGAGGCTATGGGGAATTTTTTGTCTTCTCAGAAGCTTGTCCTCTGATCTATTGGGAACATCGTGATATGTGGAACTCAGCTATATCTTTTCGTTTTTTATCCTTCAGTATTTTGATAGAGGAGTTGTAAACAGTTCTTCAATAAGTATGTCTGTATGCCTAATGTTTTAGAGTGATGCTTTATTTTCCTTGCATGTAAGACTGGGATGTTCAGCAAGGATTCAGAATGTATATTACAGTTCCTCATCTTGAATTTAAACTTATAGACTGGGTCCTGTATTTCTTTCTATTATTCCAGGCTTTAAGGGAGCAGTTGTCATGTGTGTTGTTATGAGTTGGTAAAGCGTGGCTGCCACATGAGAGATTTTTGCATTGAATAGACTAAAGAAAATATTTCAAACATGATTCAGGTTTGATTACTTCTGCTGACAGACTTGATATTTGTAATGTTCATTTCTTACTCTGAAGATAAAGTATGATAACGAGGACAAGAAATTGGACAGCTGGTGTCATTACTTGAAGTTCTGTTGCAGGATTTGGTATAGCAGAGAAACAAAGGTTGGGTGGGCCTTCTGGGAAGAAGAGGTTAAGTGGGAGTCCTAGGTTTTAATCAGTGGATCTTCTGGGCTTGTCAAAGAGTTTTATTTGCTTAAATGATTGACCTGAAGTTGATGGTATCAACTATTACAGACTGTAATGATCATTGGAGGTGTTTGACCATAGAGGGGATAGGTGGTCCAATAAGAAAGGGGATTTCAGGGGTCAAAATAGAGATGATGGCAGAAAGTGGCTGACTTAGTAATAACATTCCCACATAATGTTTCTAAGACTGATGCTCAATTTATCTGGAGGTATGACTTGACTTGACCTTTCTTGAGGGTTTAATTGTATGGAAATAATTTTCATTTTCAGCAGTTATTCCTAGCAGTCTATGAAGAACCTTGAAGATAAGGAAGTGTAGCTAGGTATCTTATGACTTCTGCTGTTTGGGTGCTTTCTGCCCACTCCTTTCACAGGCATTTCCCTGTGGCAAGCAGCTCCCTGAAAGCTGGTAAAAGGCTTTGAACTGTTTTACAAAATGCAGTTGGCAGAAGAAAAGGGCTTTCCATCAAGAAAGCTGGAGCACGGTGTTTTCCCAGCTGCTCTGAGATGCCATATGTTTGCTGCATGGCTACTACTGCTTCTTACTTTTTCAGGAGTGTTTACAGATGTAACCCTCTGTGGTGATACTTTTGTAAGGATAAGCAAACTGCTAGTATGGGGCTGTATGTCACTGTGGTTAATGCCAGCATCAGCCCTGTCAAAATAGCTGACACAAGGAATGTTCCATGAGGAACATGGAGGTCAAGATGATTGGTATTATCATCTCATGTGATGCTTGTTGTAAGACTTGAAGAGCAAGACTCACAAGTCTTTCTGACTTGGTGCGTAGAACAATTGATATTTAGTTGATAGGAATACTATAATAACGTTCTCCTGATGGCATTTTAGATATGACTTTCTCAATTTCTATTAACAGTAATGCTAAACTCAGGTGGCTTATGATGAACTGAATGTTCCTCCCCCATGTTTTCAGATTTCACTGTGATTGATATCTGTACGGGATTTAAATTATTTCTCCCCAAGGTGAAACGTAACTGTATGCCATGTAGTAGTCGCTGCAATAAGCAGGAGGTCAAAAATTGGAATGGGAGACAAGGCACTAATAAATGCATGGTGTTTTATACAGTACCATATGAAGAAGTCAGTTAGAAACACAGTTACAGTTAGAAATTTGCAGTCAGTGAAAGTGGTAAAAACAGTAATACATAGATTAAGTACTGGGAGAGGTATCTGTGGGGAGGGAAATTGTTCAAGATTTATAGTTACAAAGCTCTGGTTTTCAGAATGACACTGCTGAGGAGCCTGCATCCATTCTGTACCTCTACAAAGCTTCAGTAAATGATAGCACTGATTGCATAAAGCATATTACTCATTTACTGCCTTGGCTGCTGTTACAGGCAGGATCTGGGATCCTGATGAAGTGCCGCACTAGGTCTTTGATCTGATTCCTACAGAGTGGTCTAACATGATCATGAAGATCTTGATGAATCAGCGCAGAGTCAAATGTGCAAGACCAGGGTTGTACTGACCACTGAACAAATCCCACCTCCCTCATGATGTGAATTAACCAGTTTTCAGAGTGGAAAGCAGTTAAGAAACTGACAGACACCGCAAACTAGGGCATTTTCCTTGTAGTGTCACCTCACTAAGGTACACTGTGCAGATTACTAGCTACAACTCTTGTACAGGGGATATGTTGTCAACTCAATGTGACCAGAGCTATGAAGGATGACAAGGAAATGTGGAGTCCCTCCTGAGTTAGTCTAAACAGTATTCTCATTATTACACAGTATTTTGCGTAATAAAAATAATGGTCAAATTTCAGTGTGAAGACTTCATTGGAATTTCAGGTTATGCTGAACTCTAAATTTGTACAGGAGAATGAGGTAAAAGGCTGTCAGTAACCAAGAGAGTTAGAAATATTTTTCTCCATTTGATAGCAGGGATATCTTTGTAGATGGGACTGACTTGAAAAAGGACTTGCAATCTTTCTCTTTAAATCAGTGATATGGTTGTATGGCTTCATTGGGACTGATCAGATCACAGCTATATCTCTCTTATAGGATGACAGAACCCTCATCATTTTCCAGGTCTGTTGTACTGTGGAATCTAGAACTGGATGCAGTACTTCAGGTATGCTATAGGCATATAACTGCTTGACTATGTGTGTTCATAAAATTGCAGGCTGCAGTATATTCACACCTCAGATTCTGTCATTCGGCTTGTGAGTGTCTGAGGTAATGCTCATGTAGACTTAAATCGGGTCATACGAAAATGTGGATTTGGTGTTTTTCCTTATTATACATATTTACATATTGAAAAAAGCCCCTTAGGCATTCAAAGTGAAATATGTAAAATCCAAGATGATGTTGAGAGAGATCCACGCCTACCAGAAAGATTCACAATACAGATGTGTCTAGACTCTTTATCTGTCTGGTTTTTGAATGGTAAACACTTGATGTGTGCATCATGGCTTTCCATTGCAACCACATAATATTGAAATATTGAAAACCAAGTGCTAGTACATGCTGACTACATATAAATAAAAATCAGAACATAACTAAACATGATGAATAATTAGCACTAAATATGGCCTTCTTACCCAGATGAAAATCTTCCTATTATTGTCTATAAAATCTTTATATGCAAATCATCTTTTAAGTCATTATCTTTTAAGTCAGTTTGTGGGAACATATAGCGGAAGTAGGAGCTATTTTAGCATTTAAGTATAATAAACTAGAACTGCATATTGTCCTTCAGGTCTTTAAGGGATGCAGAATGAGTTTCAGTGAAGTACTTAAAATATCAAGTGCCCCAGACTGTGCAAACTTCACAAACATTTTAAATGTCCTGAAACCAACAAATCTTGAGCACATGCAAATAGAAAGTGGCAGGGGACCACCACCTCCAAATTGTCCGTCTGTCAGAAGATTACAATGGCAAACTGTTTGTGTACTAATTAAGGCTCTAATTTCTTATGAAGATCCTTGTAAGCAGGACTTCATACTCAAGAAAGTGGGCTTTACCTTGTCTATTTCACAAGGTATAGTATTAAAAACTACAGTAAGTACTGTTACAATTGTAGTCTTTGGGGGCTTGTTTCTGAAATGAATCTCTTGAGTATAAAAGAAAGAACATTACTCTTTTTGTACCTAGCTGCTTTTGATTTATTTTCACAGCTCAAGCATTAGATCTATCATATTTTTACCCACTTACATGAGTGCTAGATTGATTTAAGCCCACTGTTACTATCAGAGTGATTGTGAAGAATCTTCTCCCTGTGCTTCTCTCACCTCTTGGTCTCTATGCTGGAAGAAAATTGATTGAACATAAAAGAAAGTATACAATAAACCTTAAATAAATGAAGTAAGTTTACACGCATACTAAATCAGCAAAAGATTCTACTGAACTAGAATTTCAAGGAACTAACTGTTTTTTCTTTTCTGTGGTTTGGTGGGTTTTTGTGCTTTTTTTTCTAAGGAATGTATGTTTTAAAATTTCGTTGACGTTTTATTGTCATTAAAACTAATTGTGCATAATATTTTTGCTTTTATACTGCAGTTGCTGATGTGTTCTCTAGCAGCACTGTCTATGTAGGTATATCCACAATCTGAAGTTTCTTTTGTCAAAATATACCTTCAGTTTTGTTGCCTTCACCTTCAGTTATCATACAGAGGTCCTTTAGGTTCTTTCTTCTGAGGCATTACTTTCAGGGCATTACATTTTAGCCCATTGGAACTGACTGCACAAGGAATTGTTGGAGTTCCTCATCTTGGAACGTATTTAAGAGACGTTTGGACATGGCACTAAGGGACATGGTGTAGCAGTGAGACTCACTAGGTCAAGTTGGTGACTGGACTTTATGATCTTTAAGTCTTTTTCAAACTAGTTGATGCTATGATTCTATAATTAGCACACAATTATAAATATTTTTGAGAGAACCTGAATTTTCATGAAAACAGTTTGCATAAGCACATTACGGATAGAGGCATTGAGTCTATAGAATTTATTAAATTCAATACGTTAAAAAAACCAAGATGTGTATAATGTATTTGCTTTAGAAATATAGAAATATAGATATGTAGAGTAGTAGTAGTGGTGTGCCATTGAGAATGATAAATACTGCTGTGTACCTGCTGACATCTAGAAAAGCAAATTCTCACTGAAGAGAGGCAGAGCTACAAAAGCCTAGTGCTGCGGTTTCTCATATATGTGTTCACTATACTGACTCCCAGCAGTTATGAGTCTGTAGGGAAATCAGATGGATTGCTTCATCTGTGGTAAACGTGTATTTTAGGCCATGTATTATTCTTCATGTTGTGGCCTTGCTGCCCCACTGTGAAAGAGCTTACAGATGTCATGCGGTATGTAAATGAAAGCCTTTGCATGTTGACATTGTTTGTGATAATGCTTCCAAAAAAAAAAAAAAAAAGGCCAACACAGGAAATCCTGAAAACAAGCCCAGATAGTAGATTCATATATGAAAAAGGATCAAACTACTAAATGTGATGGTCTCTAATTTATGGAGAACATAGTAATATTCAATAATTTGAACTAGATTTTTGTATTTCTACTGGCATGCATTTTTTTTTTTTTTTTTTTTTTTAGAGCATTTAGGCAAGAAGATGAATTTCAACATCATAGTCAGATGGAAAAAAAATAAGGCATGATGTGAAGAGAACTAAAAAAAAATGCTTAAAAAAATACAAGTTTTGGCTAAGAGTATGCTTCATAATGAGAAAATAGATGAATTTTTTAGGAAAGAAAGTCAAGCTTGATGATGCAGACTGCTCGGTTTTGAAAAGCTGGAGAGCCACTGTCCTGTCCCTGAAAGTAGTTGAAAGGAAATCATAAAACCATTACTGTGCAAACTTTCATTACTCCATATGATGTTACTGTTGTATTGAAGCTTGTTTTATTTCACTGTAGGGTGAGCATGTACTGATGCTGCTTTGTGCTACTTGAGTCTGTGTGACTTTTCAGCTTTTATCTGGTGAATATTTGATGTCTCTTTTTGCCTCTCCTCACTTGTGTCGTATTACTGTTGTGCTCCTCAAAGAGACATTTGTATCGTGATTACTCCTTTAGGCACATGTCAGAAAAAGTAAAAATGAGAAGGCTGTGGCAAGTGACATGCTGGATTTTCACTTACATCCCCATCACATAAGAATGTGCTCTCAAAGTGACCCTGAATTGTAGCTGAAGTGTCCAAAGAAGTGAGAAGACACAGAAGTGAGACATTCAAATACGTCTGCATTTGTGCATGCATATTTACATGTATCCACTTTGAGTAGGTAGATACAGTTGGCAGATTTCTGGGCTAAAAAAGCTAGTTAACAGCAAAAATAATATGTTTGGCTGGTTAAAACAGTAAGCTGAAGAAAGTCTTTTATGTGCTAATCTGGAATGTGGGCTAAAGTTTAATGATAGCAATTTTTGGAATTGGGTCCAGAAAGAACCATTAAGCAAAGAAATGTCATTATGAAGTTAATTATTGGAACAGTATGCAAGTTGGAAAAGCAGAGAACTTTTTCCTGATAAACTGCAAGCACTAATGCTTGTAGTGCGCCACTAAGTATACATCAGCCCTCACCTGCAAGTTTCTCAACACTGAACCCCTGTTGAAGAGATAGTGCCAGAAGAATTAAGCCAAGTCACACTGTGCAGTAGTCTTTTGAAAGGAAGTACATGGAAAGGAAGCAAAGGTGATTTAAATTAAGAGCTAAACTTATTTTTTTAATAGAGACTACTGTACACAAACTTGTACATTAATTTCCAAATCAACTAAGGATACTCAGAATTACTAGACTGTAAAGAAAAAGGAGCACCCTTTGCTGTCAAATATCCCATTTGGAATGGTTTGGCACTTATTGCACAATATCTCAATTCATTAAAGCCATTAATTGTTTCATATAGGTCTGCTGAAAATGGCGAGTTTAAAGTAGTTAAGATTCTTGTTATTTTTAATATTTAGTTTCTGGAAAAAACAGATGTAGAAAGGGAAATCTCACATTAATCATGAAATAACTGTCATATGGATTTGTTATTTCTGTATAACTTGAAGCATTACTGGTGATGTTACTGCTTTCTACAGCTATCCCAAAGGAGGTTGTAGCAAGGTGGGGGTTGGTCTCTTGTACCACGCAACAAGCAGTAGGACTGGAGGAATGGGCTGCAAAGCTGCAAATTGTGCCAGGGGAGGCATAGGTTGAATGTTTGGAAAAACATTCTCAGAGGGAGTGGTGAGGTTCTGGAACAGGCTGGAAGCCCAGGTGACACCAAGTTGGGAGGAAGTGTCTATCTGCTTTGAGGGTAGGAAGGCCCTCCAGGCTGGATTGTTGGGCTGAGGCCAATGGGATGAACTTTAAAAAAGACCAAGTGCTGAGTCTTGCACTTTAGTAACAAAAACCCCACGTGTTGCTACAGGCTTGAGGCAGAGTGGTTGGAAAACTGCTGAGGAAAAGGATTTGAGGGTGTTAGGCAAGAACTGGCTGAACAGGAGTCAGCTGTATGTCCAGGTGGTCAAGAATGGCATTGCCATTCTGGTTTGTATCAGAAATAGCATGGCCAGCAGGAGCAGAGAGGTGATTGTCCTGTTGTCCTTAGCCCTGCAGAGGCTGCATCTCAAGTGCTGCATTCAGTTTTCAGTTCCCTTACTACAAGGAAGACGTTGGAGCCCTAGAGTGTGTCCGGAGAAGGGCAGTGAAGCTGTGAGGGATCTGGAGCATATGTCTTATGAGGCACAGCTGAGGAAACTTGAATTGTTTGGTCTGGAGAAGAGGAGGCTCAGATGAAACCTTATTCTCTACAACTCCTAAAATGAGATTGTGGTGGGGTGGGCATTGGCCTCTTCTCCCAAGTTGCAATGATAGTAGAAGAGATAACAACATCCCCGTCTCAACTTGAGGTTTAGCTAGGATATTATTAAAAAGCTCTTCTGAGAAGAAGTTGTGAAGTAGCGACTGGAATAGGTTGCCTGGGGAAGCGGTGGAGTCGCTGTGCCTGGAGGTGTTTGTAGAACTGGTTGTGACACTGAGGGACAAGGTTTAGTGGGCATGGTTGGAGATGGGTAAATGAATGGGTGAGTCTTTTAGGTCTTTTCTAATCTTAATATTCTTAAGGATGAGGTTTTGAAGACAATGCATCGAAATCTCCTTTAAGAGCAAATGCAGTGTTTGTTCTGCCTAATCAACTCATGCTTAGGAAAGTTCTGGAGAGGAGAAATATTTTTTGTCATCAATTTAAAGAAGAAAAAAAAGGTTAAATAAACAAAGTCAGATTTTAATACATTGAAAATTGTTATCAAAACATTTATATTAATGTATCTCAATTTGGGAAGTGTGAAACGAAGTTATAATTTTAGGTTGTTATTACATGTCATCTGCTTAGCCTTAAGCATTGTGCCATATTTTTTTCCTTGTAGAATAGACAGTTGGGAATGCCAACAAGCGGAGTACGTGTGAGAACGGAGAGCAAAGTGTCCTCTAATGCACAGCTTCATATGGATACTTATTTCTCACTAGACTGAATATGAATTAAGCAGTTGTTCTAACATGACAGAAATCATCAATGCAAATATTCAATGATGATGCTAATTTTCAAACTTAATAACAGTTAATCAGGGTGTCAGTGTGCCTACTTTATGTCCTGATAAACCAAGGAAGATTTGTAATAATTCCAAATGATGAGGTAAACAGTTTTGCTTGGCTTCTCCAGCTCTGCACATTAAGATTTTAATAAATGCTTAGTATATACTTTATACATCCAGGGGATGAAGTTTAATTCTCACTAATTGTAGTTATAGAACTTGGTATGTAAAATTACAGATTTTTATAGACTTTCAGAAGAAAGGAATACTGAATGGATGGAAACATTCAGAGAAAATGTTGCCATTTTCAATGAAGAATAAATGTGTAGTTGAAAGCAAATCTGCCTCAGTAGTGTGTTTCTGAGAGGTAAAGGTTAACAGATGAAGTAATTATATCACCACACCACAGCTCTGATATTCAAGATAGAACGTATCAAATTGGAGGATGTTTTTAGTGAGAGAATGCAAGTCGATCTGTACTACCTCTTACAAGTTACCTGTAATAACTTACAAGTTATTAAGATTTTTTTAATGTTTTTTTTTGTAAATGGTAAATTACTCTGTTTCCCAACTGCTGATGTAAATTCTTTGTAATGGTGGACTAAAATTCAACATTAGATGCCTATGTATTTGTTTCTCTCATATTTGCAGTTTTGCATTGTTGGACTTCAAATTGCTTTGAAATTTGGTGTGTAGAAATTCTCTAGCAGGTCCAAGTGATGAAATCTAATAAAGAAATAAAAATAATGAAATAATTTAAATTCTACGTTTAAGGTGTAATGCTATAATGCAGAACTAGTTTTCTGGGTCAATGTGTACAGGAAAAACAGCTTATTTTGATCTCTGAATGAGGAGATGATTGAGGGAAGATGGTCTCAGATTCATCCTTCTTTTAGAGCAGCATGAAACTGACAGAAGTGTTTAGAGGATCACAATAAGATGTTTTGCTTTCAAGTAAAATAAATGCAAAAATAGCAAAATGACTGCTATTCTTGTCATGAAAATTGAGGTCATCAGTTGCCATGCTTTGAAAGATAACCATGTGTAGACTGAATGTGTTATTATTTGAGTGGATATCCTCAAACTAAAACTTAGTGAGTTTTAGTGAGGAGATATGAAGAAAATATCCTTTTGTATAATGACAGGAATAGGCAGCTATTTAGAAAAATAAAGAGATTAAGCAAGTAAGAGTGTGTTCTGGTGGGTTCATGACATGCTTCCACTCTGTAGCCTGTGGTTTTGAAGGCTGTACTGACCAGAAGGCCAAGTCTTTTATAGCTGTTAAATGAGAATAGGGCCTTGTGAATAAATAGGCAGTGTAGGAGGCGTGGTCTCCTGATAGATATGTCTAGTAATTTACATTTCAGTCACAGTATACTATAAATACCTTAATATGAAATATTTGAACTTCATTTTACAAGTCCAAGCCAGCTATACCATCACTTGGATTCCCATGCAAGAGAGGGAAGGGCAAAGATTTTAATTGAAACTCAAGGTAAGAGGTGTGTAGTAGGTGTTCAGTATGCATTTAACCAATCGTGTTCAGAAAAAAGATAGCTGCAGTAATTTAGAAACATCCCAGTTTTATGGCTTATCTTGTGGTAAGCCAGTGGGACTCCTGACAGAAATTATGTTCAGGGTTAATGAGGAAAAGGCTAGTTGGTCCTGGCCACTGGACTTCTCAAGGCATTTTTCAGATAAGGTCCTATTCATGCTGTTGATGACATTCAGCCTTGCTAAATGGTCTCCAAGGTGCAATCATTTAGTTAATTTTTCTGACTTGATAAAAATTAACCTTGAGCAGATCAACTTTGGAACAGAGGCTCATAGTGAGGGACCCTTGGCAGAAATAATAATAAAAAAAAAAAAGTGGAAAAAAGGGATGCTGTGAGAGTGAGGGAGCCCTCTGCCCTGTGAGCAGAAAGAGCAGAGCCCTAACTGAGGTAGCTCTGACATGATGGGGACAGAACAGGCAGCCAAACTCCAATGTATATAAAGGCTGTTCCCAGGGAGCACAGCTCCAGGAGTACGGCAAACAATGGGATGCGTGTCAGAAGGACATGGTGTGGCAGGGCTGAATATCCCTTCCCCACTTGAGTGAGCAGCTCATCTGTTGACTGCCTTCCAGATGGCAAATCTAGCCACGATCTCCACTAGGCAGAAAGCTCTTTCCAGAAAGAAGACACCTATCCAGACAGAGTGCCTGCCCAGAAATGCAGCTGGTCTCTGGCTGCATGGTGTGCCTGAGCTTGTTACTTTTGTGCAGGATGGTGGTAGAGATACCACTTGTGTGAACAGGGGAATGATCTGCTGAGCTTGGTGGCAGAGCTCGAGGAGAAGATGGAGAGAATGAGGAGCGTCAGGGAGTGTGAGCAGGGGTTAGACTGGTGGAGCAATTCCCTGATATACCTATGAGAGAGGTACTGGTGTGATATGCTCCAAACAGTAGTGAACTTCCTGCCTGTCACCATCAGGCAGAGGGAGGGAACCTAAGAGATGGAGAGGAATGGAAGCAGGTCCTGCTCAGCATTACTGGAGAACCCCATCTCTATCTACCTTACCTTTGCAGGTGCCTCTACATAATAGGTTGAAACTTGGGGAAGAGTTGAGGATGCAGTGTAAGGTCCACCTTGGCAGTTGTCTAGGGCAGGGAGGTCAACTCCACACCTCCGCTGTAAAGGAAAGAAGGGTAATTGTGGGTGACTCTCTTCTGAGAGGAACTGAGGGCCCTATATGTATGCCAGACCCAACCTGTAGGGAAGCATGCTGCATCACTGGGGCCTGGGTCAGGGACATCACTAGGAGACTGATAGTTCAGGCCAGCAGTGACAGAGTTACCAGGAGAAGTCTGAGTGCTATCAAAATGGACTTCATGGGATGTAGTGGGTGGTGTTTTCCTTTATGTCTTCAGTGGCTGGGAGGGGTACTGAGAAGACTAGGAAAACAAATCTGAGAAAAATCTGAGGGAAGAGACTGGTGTCATCGAGGTAATTGTAGTTTTTCGACTCAGTGCCTGGCTTTGACATATGCTGGGTAAATAGTTCAAAGGAGTTAAGGAGTTATCCTCCAAGAAAGTGAGAAGGCCAGCTGCCTAGCTGAAGTGCCTCTACATCATCAGCATGCACAGCTTGGGAAACAAACAGGAAGAGTTGGAAGCTGGTGCGATACTATAAAACCATGATTTAGTTGCTGTCACTAAAACTTGGTGGGATGATTCCTATGACTGGAATGTAGCTGTTGATAGCTACAAGCTTTTCAGAAGGAACAAGCAAGGAAAGGAGGAGTTGCCCTCCATGTCAAGGAGGGAATAGAGTGTGAGGAGCTGTCCTTGAATGATTGAACAAGCAAGTTGAAAGCCTATGGGTGAGGGAGACTGAGGCAAGAGAAGGGCCCTTGTGGTTGAGTCTACTGCAGGCTGCCTGATCAAGCAGACCCTGCTGATGAAACCTTCTCCCTCCAGCTATAAGAGGTGTTGTAATTGCAGGCTCTCATCCTACTGGGGGACTTTAACCATTCTGACATCTGCTGGAAAAACAGCATGGCAAGCTGTAAGTGATCCAGGAGGTTCCTGGAATGGTTCAAGGATCACTTCCTGAGCCAGATAATAGACAGCTCCACCAGGGGGTGCTGTGCTGGACCTGTTTTCCAACACAAGTGTTCTGGTTGGTGGCTGGGGATTGGAGGCTGCCTGGGCTGTAGTGACCATGCCACGGTGGACCTCAGCCTCTTAAAAGATATCAGGCAGGCAAAGAGTAAAGTAAGAAAGATTAATTTTAGGAAAGTCAACTTCCAGGTATTCAGGAAGTTTATCAACAGAACTCAATGGGATGTGTTCCTGGGGATAAGAGTACAGAGCAGATCTGGCAGACCTTTAAGAAAACTTTCCTTAGGACACAATATCCCCCCATCCACAGGTATAGGAAGTCAGGAAAGAAAGGCAAAAAGATCAGCATGGCTGAACTGGGACATGCTAGTCAAGCTGGAGAGCAAGAAAAAATTGTACAGGCAGTGGAAGTAGGGACAGGTAAGCTGGGAGAAGTATGTGGATGCTGTGTGGAGTTAGAATCAGGAAAGGACACGGCTCAGCTGGGTGTGAACTTTGCAAAGAACACAAAGAAGGATAAGAAAGTCTTCTATAGGTACATCAACCAAAAAAGGGAAGTCTAAGGGAGCGTATTCTCCCTAGTGAGCAGCACAGGTAAGCTAGGGGCAAGGAGAAGGCTAAGATACTAAACTTTTTTGCCACAGTCTTCACTAGTAACTGCTCTACACATAGCTCTTGAGTGGATGGTTTGGAAGGTGGGAACTGGACAAGTGATGTCCCTCTCACTGTAAGCAAAGATCAGGTTTGTGACCTCCTGAGAAACCTGAGCATCCAGGAGTGTATGGGTCCCAATGAGATACATTCCAGGATTTTGAGGGAATTGGCAAACGTAATCATTTTGCCACTACCAATGATATTTAAAAAGTCACTGTGGTCAAATGTCCCTGATGACAGATAAAAGAAGATAAGCATCCATTTTAGGAAGGGTAGAAAGAATGACCCTGAGAACTACTGACCTGTTAGTCTGACTTCAGGTTTCAGGAAGGTCATGGAGCAGATTATTCCAGGAGCTATGCTAAGGCAAGTGGAAGACAGGGAGGTGATAGAGGATATCCAGTATGGCTTCACCAAGGACAGGTGTTGCCTAATCAACCTTGTCACTTTCTGTGATGACATAATTGCATCAGTGGACAAGGGAAGAGCCACTGATGTAATGTCTGGAATTCAGTATGGCCTTTGGCACAGTCACCTGTAACATTCTTCTCTCCAAATTGGAAAGCTATGGAATTGATAGGTAGACTATTCAGTAGATTAAGAACTGATTGCACAATCATATCCAGAGAGTAGTGGTCAATGGCTCAATATCTGGATGGAGATTAGTGATAAGTGTTGTCCCTCAGGGGGTCAGTACTGGGACCAGTGCTCTTTAACATCTTCATCAGTAATGTAGACAGAGGAATCTCAGCAAATTTGTGCCTGACACCAAGCTGTGTGTGGTATGGTCAACGTGTCTGAGACCGTGGATGCTAACCAGAGTGCCTAGACCTAGACAAGCTCAAACACTAAGCCCAGCAGAACTTTGTGAGGTTTAGTAAATCCTAGTGCAATGTGTTAGACCTATGTTGTGGCAATCCCTACTAGCTATACAAGCTGAGATGAATAAGACTTAGGGGTACTGGTGGATGGCAAGCTGGATGTGAACCAGCAGTGTGCTCTTGCAGACCAGAAAGCCAGCTGTTTACTGGGCTGCATCCAGAGAAGTGTGTTCAGCAGGCTAACAGAGGTGATCCTGCCCTTCTTCTGTGCTCTGGTGAGACCTCATCTGGAGTAGTATGTTCAGATATGGAGTCCTCAGTGTAGGAGAGACGTGGACCTGTCAGAGTGTGTCCAGATGAGGACCACAGAAATTATCCATGGGATGGAACGTCTCCCTTGTGAGGACAGGCTCAGAGAGCTGGGGTTGTTCAGCCTGAAAAAGAGAAGGCTCCTACGAGAGTTATAAGAATGAGTGAGATGGACTCTTTAGCAGGGTCTGTTGTGGTAGGACTTGTGGAGATGGTTTTAAACTGAAAGAGAGGAGATTTTGACTGGATATCAGGAAAAATGTCTTTTTCAATATGGGTAGCCAATTACTGGAAGAGGTTGCCCAAAGAAGTGGTGTATTCCCTGTCCCTAGAGAAATTCAAGGTGAGGAAGGATGAGTCTCCGAGCACCTTGATCTAGCTATAGATGTTAATGTTCATTACAGGGGAGTTGGACTCGATGACTTCTGAAGGTCCCTTCGACTCAAAAGCAAAAATACTCCCTTGTAAGAATCATACAGAGGAAAGGTCATGACTGATTTAGTGAACTTATATTAAAGTAATCTGTCTTCACAGTAGAACTTGTGTCTTTGAGAAAAAGGACAGTTAGCAGAGAACAAATATTTTTCTCTGGATGTTTTGTCCACTGGGCAAAGAATTCATGCCAATTTGCAATCTTTGGTTTGTTGTAAAGATTAAGTTCTTTGGGATTCTTCTCATGTAAACATAACATCTAACTGTAATAAAAATAGCAAGTTATTTGCTGTGGTATTTGAAAATTTTGGTAATGAGTGACATATGCTGAAAGAGGCAATACCCGACTCAAGAAAACTATGAGGAAATAATTACAGTAATCAGGTTCATGAAAGAAAAAGGTGATCAAGAAAACGTCTGACTGATAAAATCAGATAAGATGCAGCTTGAATGCTGAAGCTGTAGCAGTCTTCAGGAGCTACCAGTAGGTATGACATTTCACTGGAAAGAAGCAGTTCGCACACACAAAATCTTTAATTGCAACACAATGGAAGAAAATGAAGAAATATTTAGGGACCACAGTATTCTACAGTCTACCCCCAACTTCCAGAGGTAGGATATTAAAGTGAATAGGTACAAATTGAACAGAGGGGCTCATATTTTTAAAGCTGTTGTTTGTGTGTGCATGTCTGGGTAAGAAGAGAACAAAGGAACGGTACAGATAGACTGTGAAAAGTACTAATACAATACTGCAGAAAAAGCTTTTGTGCCAGGCCTGTTGGTAATGCATCAAGGATGTACTGTTACACACTACTGCATCAAGATTAATATGTCTCCATTGAAGTAATTTAATATTTATAATGTTGAAAAAAAAAAAATGCAGAAAAATACAAATGAACTGTGAAACATTAAAAAAAAAAAAAAAAAAAAAAAGATTTGCTTGTCAGAAGAAAGGTAACAACAGATGCACCACTCAGCAAGAAAATGCTTGTACATTAGAGTAAGTAGACAAGGATGGTTTGTAACTGAAATGCAGGTTAGATTTAGTTAGGTTCACGACTCTTACGTGAAAAGCTCTCTTCTGGGCTTTAGGTTGTCCTCAATGGGGTTGCAACTAACAGAAAGGACTGCTCTTTGTGTAATTCTTAAAAAGGATTAGTGTGCCTATTCTGGGGTTTGAGTATAATTTAAACTTTTTAACTATGCAGATGTCTTCATTGGATTATGAAAAATAAACCAAATTTTCTTGCCATTACAAACTGTTAACTATAGATTGCCTTTCTCGTCACACAGCAATGAATATGGATGAAGTCATCCATACAGTACAGGAACAGTTTTTTGTCATGAATTGTTTGAAAAGGTAGTGTATGGAAGTGAAAGAAAGGAGAGAAGTATATTGGTGGGCAGCTACATGGCTGCAGAGACATCTGAATTTTAGATGTTCAAGAATAATTAATAGAACAAATCAGTCTTCATGGGGAGAGAGGGAAGGATTAAAATCAGTGTTCTGAAAAGCATGCAGTTTTGCTGGAAAAGATGAATGGCATTTATGAGCATTGGAACTAGTTTCAAATGAAAGCAAAATTGGTTTTTATTTTTATTTTTTAAGTAAAAAAATCAAATAGTAAAGAATTTTAATCAATTCTTATAGGAAGATAGGTATGTGGAAAAGGAGAAAAGCTTGATGCTTGCATATCTTCTGCTGGTGGAAAAACTTAAACAAAAAAATTACATAGGAATAAATAGGAATAAAAAGCCTACTAATAGCTCAAAACATGTTATTAGAAGACAGTTAAAATGTCGAATGCCACAGCTGACTTCCTGCCATCAACTCCCTTGTATTTTTCGTTGAGCTCATAGCACTCAGCGTCCTTGTAGTTCTTTGCCTGTGAGATAAGATACAGATCCTAAAGTATTTTAACAGTTGTGTACAGTCATGAAACACCAGATACTAGTGGGTTAATGTGGAACCTGAATAATGTGTCTGGATTTTCAGTATGCTACTTGGAGAATGCCTTACATTTTAAACCAAAATTTCCCAATACTTCTGATTCTTCCATTAGTTTCTGTGATATATGGCACTGCCTGAATGTATAAGGATATAAAGCTAATTTTGGAGATGTTCTGAGCATTCAGTATTAATGGTACATTAGTCAAGATATGAAGGTGCCTATCAGAATGTGGCCTGATTTGTGTTCTAGCTCAAAGATGGACAAGTTTTCTTGTTTGTTTTCCTATGGCAATAGAGAATAACACTAGCACATTTGAAAGCATCTGCAAATATGGATTAATCAGTTCTGCCTTTGTGAATACTCAGTCTACATGTGTCATATACTGATAACGCTATTCACAGCATCACTGTCTCTGTGCAGGTGCTTTCAAGCAGTCAGTATCTTTCAGTAAGGAGGGTGTAATGTATTCTGCATGAATGAATTCTAAAGATTTGAGTATTATGGTTACCTAGCAAGAAAACTAGGAGAGAGGAAACAGGGACTAAAAATCAAGATAAGAGGGGTAATACTTTGTGCCCCTATCTCAGATATGATTAATAAATATAATGTTCTCTAAAGATATTTACACATTCAAACATGGTGATTATTGAAAGTAGAATATTTCAGTCTGTTAACTTTTTCTTAGTTTTTTTTTTTTTCCATTGAGTGCATTGGTGCTGAATGGGTGTGTAAATCTTTGGCTGATAATGGAAATGCATAGTAGTGGACACAGATGTTTATCACATAAAAGATACAATTTAGGTATGTTTGGTCTGAGGTGAGGTTGTCATCCCTTTTGAATGCCTCTTTCTTGTCTGCTGTGTTTGTTTCTTCCTTTCCCCTCCTCAAAAATATTCTATTCTTGCCAGATAAATTTATGGAAGAAGATACTACAGGAGCCCCAAATCAGTAATTATGACATTATAACCTTACAACAATAATAATAACACTTTGGTTTCAAGCAATTGTATTTGCTTATGACAGATGTACTACTACTAAGTAGGTAGTAAATTGGAATTCAGTTTGGAATTTGTATGAAGTTTTGATCTTTTAGGGTATATTATGATCTACTGTGCCTATAGGAACATTTTTAATAATTATTAAAAGATAATAAACTGAATCCAAATATCATTTTATATGTTGTTGTGTAACTGATATATGCAATAACTGGAAATATAGTTAATGAAATGTAAAAAAAAACAAAAAAAACAAGTTTCTTATTTTTACCTCTTACTTTAGGTAAGCTGTGTGTCTGGCTACAGTTTTTATGACTTCACAATTCTTATTGGAACATTTTAAAGGGGTACATTAACGCTGCTGTTATGTGAAGTTGTTTGTTTCACTAGTCATCTAATTTTAAATAGTTCATAAATGCAAAAATGAAACAAGAAACAAACAGTCCCCCAAAAAGCATTGTTCTTTCCCAGCTCCTGTATAACTGAGGTGAGGGCTGTTATGTGACGAGTACTGTATAGCCAGCTGTAAATTGTCTTGAACAGACCAGACCTGAGAATGCTGTCTAGAGCAATGCAACCCGATGAGATTGACCCTGGAACACTGACTCATAAATTCTCATCTCCTGCGCTGGCTTTGCTGCATGATGGTTACTAAGGCTGCTTAAACCACTTGAAGTTAAAATAAATAATAATAAAAAAGCCATCATCAGCAGCTCTGTTTAAAAGGTAGAAAGATGAAGCAGTGAACTGTAATTGCCCATTAATTATGACTAAAAAACCTAGTGGAACATGATCAATGAATGAACAAAATACACAGTTTACTGAATACATGGATAGCACCATGTTTACCTTGGTTTCTTCAGTCTAACTGTTTACCTTATTTTCCCTTTTGGCACGATATTTACAGTCTAGCTGCAAAAATAATTGATTAACCTGGTAACTTTTTTATACAATGGTACATAATACTGGTGTATAAAATAGTGTGAAAACACTACGTTCTTTTTATTATGTTTCACAGATGTCATGCTTTTTTGGGGAAGCATTTAACATTATATTAACTGTCTTGTGACTATGAATTAATTACGAATTTATTTGTCTCCTTTTGCCTTTTTCTAGCTGAACTAAAACAATGCATTTACTGTTGCAGAACTGTGCTTTGGAGTGACAAGGAGTGCAGTAGACTTCTAATTGTTCTTTCTTTTTCTCTCCAAAACTATAAGCAGAAACAGTTGGAATTTAAACTGGAAAAAAAAAATAAAAGCTTACCATGTTTTCTCTGTTTACAATCAAGACTGTAATGAGCAATGCTTTCTTACTATTAACAAAGACAGATTTTTTGTTTCTCATTTGTCACTAGAAGTAATTCTGCTAATTCCTTAATTAAATCATTGGTTTTTCAGCCTCTGAGAAGTAAAATACAGTATTATTCTTATTTTTTCAGTTCTTTGCCGAGTTTGAACTTTAAGTGAATGAGAGAACAATTTCTTCTGGTACTGTTATCTAAATAACAGTGACAGAGATGCTCACAGCAATGGTTTTGTTCTGCCTATTGAACTTCAAAATTGTGAGTGAGTAGGCAAAGTATTAAAGAACTACTTTCTCCTTCTGTATGTATAATAGCATATTTGAAGGCCAATCTTGCTCATGTCAGCTTTGTCATGGCAAGGAATATCCATTCCCTTCAGTCTTTGAAAACTTGCAGTGAATTTCTGCTTTCCATAAATGCCATGCTGTGCCTCCAGCTTTATAGGGATCATCTCTTCTTTGCATCAACTCTATAACTTGCTCTAGTCTTCCTCTTGCATATAATATTTCATTTCATTCAGAAGTATGTTCCTGTAAGTTCCAGTCCAGATAAGTAGCGTTGGGTGTAGGAAAGCATGGATTTACTTTACCTATTATAAAGGGCATCTGCTTATTGTGTTTCCTAAGGAAGGATGTACAGTCTTGAATATTTTTTCCCAGGGAGGCAAGCTGTCCTTTACAGTGCTGGAGCAATGTAACTAGGAGCAAGTCCCCCAGCCAGATTTCTGCTGTCCTGCTGTTTTCAATATTCTGAAACAGTTCTGTTTCAATAGACTGAATTATGCGATGCCCATACAGTGGACTGTAAGCAATCAGCTTGTTACCAGAATTACCTGATCTAGATTACATGCCCAGTTTACATGTCCAATTCAATTCATTGTGGATAAGTGTTTACAACACTGATTGATGTACCACCTCGAAATCAAACTTCCTTGTGTTTACATCTTGCCTGACCTAACACACTGCCTGTGGCACTGCACAGGTACAGCTAAGCTTTTCTCAGAGTGTCTAGGTCTGGAGGCAGACTGCACTGTTTTTTGTTTTGTTTTGTTTTACCAGGTTCCACTGTGAAATTCTGACAAGTTTTGGAGAACTCTGTGGACCTTAATTTCTTATGCTCTTATTGGCACGAGTGTCTCGTGTTGTGAGAGAGTACTTCAGAAAAGTAGGGATTCAGTGCAAAATGAAATACATTTGTATGCCATGTTGTCTATGTATTATGTTAATAAATCTAAAGACTTAAGTGGTTCCTGCTCTTCTTTCCCTCCTGAACCTCAGAAACAAAGGCAGAACTTCTCAAGAGAGGGAGAAGTTACCTGAAAAGAAAATGGCATAGGAAGTACAATGACTTGGGCCTTTTGGAGTTAGAGGAAGGAATGAAGTGATCTCTCATCTCTGTGAATATTTGTTGAGTGAAAAAAAACAAACAGATTATAACAAGGCCTGTACTTTATTGCCTTTAGTGCTGCTGTTGGGTATTCTGTGTTGTTCTGAAGAACTTCATTCTTTGGCATGCATGTAAGCTTCCCCTCTCTTAGCCATTTTGTATTGTATCACAGGAATGGCTTTTGTAATGAATGAGGACTGCACAGCTCTTATTACTGTCTACTGATCCTTGCCAGTATTCATTCTTCTGCAGTGTGTACTGAGCTGCTGCAGTTTAAGATGAAGCTGTTAGTCTAAATCACTCAAATGAGAAAAAAGGGTTCTACAGTGCGGCAGAAAAATATGAAGAAGAATAAATTGTTTTAAACAGGCCTTATCCTTAAGAGTGAAACTTGCATATCTATCCAGCCATTTGCAAACACCTATGCAGGTTATTAAATCATGCAAAAATCCTTATGGCAAGCCTGATGGCTGGCCTGAGTCCCTTTAGTTGTCAGTGATGGGTATGGCAGATTGCAATAACCTTCAGGCTTAGCTAGAAGAAAAAGCTTTTTTTTTTTTTTTTTTTTGTTTTTGTTTTTGTTTTAGCATAAAGAAAGCATGAAAGTAATGGCAAAGATAAGGAGACAATGTGCTTCCCTTCAGGGAAAAAAGCTGGCTAGAAAATCATCAGTGAATCATGAGCTGATGACTGAGAAAGACAATGTACGGTAACTGACCTGGAAAAAAGGCATTACGTTTAAATCCTCAGCCTTCCTCCTTCTTCTGCCTCCTACTTGTCTTCCACCTCCATGAAAGAATTAGAAGGAAATTCAAACACAGTCTAAAAATCTATATTTTGAAGATTTCAGAGCAGGCTGAATTAGCTTTGGTTGCACTTGGGGCTTCTGAAATGCTGTGAAGCTCAGAAAGTGTGAAGGCAGTATGGAGAGGAGAGATATTGCAAAAGGCTGAGGGCTTTTTTTTTTTTTTTTTTTTTTTTTGTATCATTCATGAAAGGCCAAGTTTTGTGTATCTGTATGGATGCCAAAGTATTTATGAAAATCTGATATATCTGATATTAACTCTTAAGCCATAAGTTGTGAAAACTAAAGCATTCATATGCTGTTCAATAAAGTCATCCTTAGAACAAGAACAATCAGTTTGTGGATGACTTTTCATAGGGAGAGCAGTTAATTTTTTTTTTTTTTTTTTCCTAATCCATCATCAGCCACTGCAGTTTGACAGTTTAAGATTCCAGGTTTCTGATTTGGAGTTATAACATGCAATATTCTAAAGCAAATGTCCTACATGAAACATATAAAAATCAGTTTTGCTTCTAGAAGCTGAATGAAATCATGATGATTTGTATTGCTTTGATCTCTCTATTCCTGCATGTTTTCATAGGAAAATAAATTCTTTACAGTTTTATTGGAAGTTTAGAAACAGGACAATGGGAAACATTAATAAATTAATGTCATCTCTGGATATGGCTGCTTTGTTAATATGACTTTTGTCTCCAGTTTATTCTACAGTCACATCTGAGAGTCTAGGTGCAAATAGTTACAAACTAAATTATGCTTACACATTCTTGACAATGAAAATCTCCTTTAGTAAGACTGTGTTATCTTGAATATTAAAAAAAGAAAAGTTATAAACTGCATGTGATTTTAAATGTTCTAGTACTGCCATGCTTTGGAAGAGGAACCTGAAATTTTCAAGTGCAGTTTCTTCATATACAGCATGCAGTATGTGAATGTGCTTACTGTGTTTAATCAGCCTGTGTACTCTGCATAGTTGCACAGACTTCTGTTGTGCAGCCTCTGAAAAAATCTACTCATACTTCATCTTTTTAGTCCATTTGTATGAAGGTTTGTATGTAGGGGTTGAACAGCTCTTCCTTTTGGTTGTTTCAGTTGCTAGATCTACCTCCCAGGAGGTTTTGCATTGCTTTAAGATCTAGACGTGAATATCATGGTCTCTCACATGCGCGCACACACACACACATACACAGGTCTGTATAGTTGCAGAAGGAAGGGAAGAAATAAGAGTACATTAGGTGTAGAAATAATATCAGTAGCAGGTGTTTCTGGGATTATGAACAGAAGTGCAGAAGACAAAGAAATACAAGTGACAGATTAAGCAGGAGCTTGGGATGTAAGGAAAGGTTAGAGTAGAAGAAAACTGCAGAAAAGCTTCTTATAAATAATGAAGTACTCATACTTGCAGGTCCTGAAGACTTATAAGTTGTGAATAGGTCTAGTAAAGAGCTGGCTTGTATGCTAGCAACATTCATGTTGTCAATGCAGTAGAAGATATTGATGAAGTTAACAGCTTTATACTACTATCTCTAACTGCACTTCTGATGTAAAGCTGCTCTCAGTAAGTTTGCTGATGACACCAAGCTGGAAGGAAGTGTTGATCTGCCTGGAGGTAGGAGGAGTCCCTACAGAGGGATGTGGACAGGCTGGATTGCTGGGCTGAGGCCAATGAGATGGAGTTCTGGGTCTTGCACTTCAGTCACAGCAACCCCAAGCAGTGCTACAGGTTAGGGGCAGAGTGGCTTGAAGACTGTGGAATAAATGGATCAGGGTGTTGATTGGTGTTCGGCTAAACGTAAGACAGCAGTGTGCCCAGGTGGCCATGTAGGCCACTAGCACCCTGGATTGTATTGGGGTGTAGCCAGCAGGAGCAGGAAAACAATCATCCCTCTGTATTCAGCTCTGGTGAGGTCGCACCTCTTGTGCTGTGTTCAGTTTTGTGCCCATCACTATCAGAAAGATATTGAGGCCCTGTGGTGTGCCCAAAGAAGGGCAACAAAGATGAGAATTCTGAGGAGCAGCTGAGGGAACTAGTATTGTTCAGTCTGGAGGAGTTTCAGAGTTGACATTATTGCTCTCTACAACTGCCTGAAGGAAGGTTGTGGTGAGGTGGGGGTCTGCCACTCTTCCCATGTTACTAGCAATAGGGCTACTTCATTTGTAACTAGTATTTTCAGTTATATCTAGTAATACCAATTATGAAGAAAAGCTTTCATTACATTATTCCAAACAGTTTTTAGGTAATATCTAGACTTTTTTTTTTTACGAGCTCCATTTACATGGTCTTGGAGAGTCAAGCCATTGAAGTAAAGACCACAGTTTGTACAGTGATTCCAGTTTACTTTGTTGCTTTGAGAGCTTTGAAGGGAGTGCTTTCAGGGGTTCCCTGGAGGGAGTGTGAGAGGCACTGCAGGGAGGCCAGGTAGCTGCAAACCGTGATGCTGAAGCAGCAAGGTTAGTTTGAAAATAAATATATATATTCCAAGGCGTATGTTTTCTTCTGCTTTTATTTCCAATTTTTTTAAGAGCTTATGTTGATAAATTATGTTTATTATGTGGATGGTTATCTGTGAGTGACCTGACAAGCTCTATGTCATTCCTGTCCTTATGATGCAAAAAAGCATAATTAGACAGTACTGATTTTCTCAGCCTGTCATAGTTCCAGAGAAGTTGAGGGAGCAGAAGGAGCTAGAAGTGCATTCCCTGCACCCACAGGAGCTGCCAGACTAAGGGAGGCACCAAGACACTGTGGGCTTTTCTGCTATTCTGCTGTGCCAAGCTGGAATAGGCGGTGCCAAAGAGTTTAAAAAATAAGTATCACAATGGAGTTTTGAGAGCATCTGGAAAAATGGTGGATCATACATTAAATTATAAACTGAGATAACCATAATTTAGAACTTCTTAGAGTTTGGAAATAGAATATATCTAGAACTTGTAAGAATTCATTAAGGAAATATTTTTCTATTTGTCTTTTGTTCATATTAGAGAGAGCCAGAGTAAATGCTTTTGTCCTTTGATATACTCCTGGTCACAGGAAGAACATCTGTCACCTGTAGACAAATATTTGTTTAGTTAGCCTCTGTAGAAATGCTTCATGAAAAAATATTTATCCTCTGAGAAAGGAATGCAAATTGTTTCAGTGTTAATCTTGAGGAAAAAAAGAAAAAAATACAGGCAAACTTTATTTCTCAGCAGGCAAGGGAAAATAAGAGCTTGTGGAAAACTGAAAAAAAGATGAGTCTACTGCAACGAATACTAGTTTTTCATTAAATTATTGTTCTAATTCTCCTGACTGTATCAATTCTTACTTACCTTTCTGTGTATTCACCTTGAGTTGCTGCTTCAAGGTGAGGAAGTTACTTTATCTTGAATGGTATGTATCTTTTTCCAGTGTACTGGAAAAGAAACTTGTTCCATTTATGTACTCTATTCTACACTAAAGGAATACTGTATCTTTAGCTCAGTTTTCATTGAAATCTTCTGCTTTGTTATCAACACTAATCTGAGAGCTGAATAAAATCAATGTCCACAGAAAATTAAGTGGGTTACTCAGCGTTCATTCAGTGTTAGCAGTCTCATAAAGATTCGTAACATACAAAGCAGATATATGTCTGTTTCCCCCTAATTGCTCTTAAAAACTTTATTCTTGTCTCCTAGATATTATCATTTCATGCCTATTGAATGAAAAAAAACACATTTTGTGCTGGTTTATGTTCTCTGCTGTCTCACCTATTTCAAGGTGCTAATTGCAGATAGCATAATACTAGTAGAACATTTGTCCCAATTACTTTTTCTATTTGTAACAATGAAGCGCTAGAGAGTATTTTTAAGATGTTTGAAAAAATAGCTGATACTGTGTCTGATAACATAGTATTTTCATGTAAAATCATTGGCTTTAGTGTATCTTCAGTGTTACAAAATAAGAACCTATGCTATCTTTCTGCATGCAGAGAGGTTCCCAATTCTATTCTAGAGAAGTGTACACTTGAAAAATACGCATACTGGGACTGACTTTACCAATGCTTATTCACTTGTAAAATCTCTGCTTGCACAAGCAATGCTGTTGAAGTTAAAACTCCCAGATACAATGCAATTACTCACATGCTTTAAGGTTGCATGGATCTTGACAATCGTATTCTGCCCCCAGCTAAAGGCAAGCTTGAGTTTCATCTGATGAAACTTTCCAGCTGAATGCATCCCTGATGTGAATATATGTTTTGAAGTCTTAAGAAGCAGAGTGCCAATTATAAACTGGCAAACAATTTTTTTAATGAAAAAGCAGATCTAGTTTGTTTTTAATATTATTTCCATTTTTTCACTGTTCGAGAACTTTGTTGTTTACTTCACTTCACAGCTTTTCTTCTCCAAGAATACATGGCTTATTATAAGATTTCTTGTTGATGGTAGGAGAAGGCAAAAAGAAAATGTGAACATTCTTAATATTGCCTTAACAATGACCTTTGTTGTTAGAGCAAGAATTGATGTCGTATTTGGCACTTAGCCCCATACTGTTCTGCAACATTGCTCTATCGCAGCATAGATTTTACCAAAGAATTCTGCTTTCAGAAGTGGAGACAAATATTTGCAAAAGAGCAATGCCAAAAATAATTTTTTTTAGTGTCTTAAAAACAATATGTAGGCTGACTGCGTTCTGCTCTAGGTTATACTGTGTCATGAGTTCTGGGTGCACATTGTATGCATAGTGGGTGTATATGCATAATATATTCTAAGATATTAGGAATGATTAAATTTTAAGAGTGGATGGTGCACATTCTCTTGCATTAAATTGCCTTGGCTTTCTTAAGATAGCTGTCATAAATTAGATATGTCAATAGTGGCTATTAGCTAATTATATAATCTGGCTCTTTGATGTGCTTTACATACGCAATTTTACTTTCAGGCAAAGCTGCCAACTGAAGAAGAATTGGAGTTTCCTTTCAATTACTTAACATTACCCGTGTACTCATCTTCTGCTGAATATAATTAAATGATTTTTAGAAAACTATGAAGTCAATAAGTCTTTGGAACACAGTTGTGTATGAGTTGAGTGAGCACATATGTGTGAGACAGAGAGGAAGTGATGCTGAGACTGGGGGCGTCTTTGTTGTTTGAGCAAACTGAGTTGATAACTGGTTTTCCTGCAAATATCCAGTGCTACATGCCAAACCTCAGAAGCATTTCCCTCTGAGTATTATTGTAATAAGCGCTGTCTTTTGGTAACTTCAGTTCTCTGTGCTGGCTATCTCTCCACAGCAACAGTGGGATTTCTGGCAGGAACTAGTAAGGAGCATATGGGATTATGGTATTAGATAGAGATGCACTGCTGATGGAAAAAATATTAGGTCCTTAGCTTGCAAGGATGATGGGAAATATCTGAACAACATTCCTGGTTTGTCAGTCTGAAAGGAATTACGTAGAAGTATATTGGACCAAATTTTATGGAAATAGATTTAATTGTTTTACTTTCTATGTTCAATAAATTTTGTATAGGCATCTGTTGTCTTTACATGGTTCTTTTAATCAAATATATATTACTTCACAGCAAAATGAACATCTACCTCAGCTCATGTACTATCTCATAGAAATTTCTGCAGTCCTCTGCAAGTCAGCAAAATAGTGCAAATGTATACCAACAACCCTGTGACCTGATTATTTCTTAAACTGCTGTGTCACCTCATTAGATTTGCTGAGGATTATGAATATTGGCTGGATAAATGTGGTTTCTGCTGTTTAGCCCACGTATCTGTTTAGCAATTACTGCTGCACATTTCATTCCTGTACTAAGGTGATAACTTCTTGTTCCCTTATTCCCTTTCCTTTCTACTGGAAAATAAGGAAGTTTTTTTGGCAGTGATTATTATGATCCCTGAGTTGTATTATTCAGACAAGTGTAAATTTTTTTTACATGTCATTGTTTCACTTTTTCACTCATTATGAACTATCCTTGCTGGTTTAAGTGGGATTGCTGTACTACTGATTTCTGTTGAAATACCTTTTTTGTGTGTCTATTTGTGTAAGTGCTAAACATGGAAGCAAGCTTTGTGTTATTCTTATCTTGTACTGATACACATCAAAAACAACCTTTCTAACATCAAAATGACATTTTACAAAGAATGGCAATGGTGAGAAATGGCACCCTACCACTCCATGTGCATGCAGCGCTATTACTCTTCTCTTGCTCCCTTCTCTTGCTTTTCCACCCACTTTTCTTGATATGATAAAGCTCTTTTGAATTAAGTTGCATTGTATTGTGCTCTGTAGTGCAGAACTTTGAGTTTTACTGTTTCAAGCACTTCTTAATTTGACGTGGGAATGAAAGCTTCTAGCAGCTCATTTACTTCATGAAGAATTTATTATCAGAAAATTGATTAAAACATAGGAAAGAAATACTGTGTGTGAACAGTTGAACTACATTGTTTATGTACATCAGGTCTCATTCACTTGTATTCACTTATTGTTTGTTCAATACTAGTCCTTTATGTGTATTAGAAAATGTCTCGATATAGCTTTTCCTGGATCATCTGCACAGGGTAGCTTGTAAAATGTGATTTGCAGAGCTCTGTGACTAGCAGTATTACTTAAGCAGTCTTAGCATATTTTTTAATGACTATCAGCCATCTCACTGCACCTAAATAATACTCTTATCGTTTTAATGGATGGGATATTGACCTCTTTTGGCCTCTAAAGCTTCAGTAAATATCGTAGACCTGCAAAAATCATTTGAAGGAGATTATTTCCACCTGATCCCTTCTTCATTCTCTATTTTTCTTTTTAAGAAGTCAGATGTGTCTACTGAATGTTAATATTAAGCTACATAGAAGTTAAAAGGTCATAATTTCAAATCTGAGCACTTGTGGAGTGTACCTGCAGTCTTTGAAGTGTGAAAGGAAAACATAATGTAGGAATGCTTAATAAAGGATGATATTTTTTTGAATACTTAAGAATATGTAGGTCACTCCAAAAGTACTGCCTCCTATTTATTTCCATGGAAACAACAACAGAAATAAAGAGCACAGTGATGTTCTCATCTACAAAGCATCTATATGAAGTTGGGAGGATTGGCTGACACGCCTGAAGGCTGTGCTGCCATTCAGGGAGACCTGGACAGGCTGGAGAGCTGGGCAGAAAAAAAATGGACGAGGTTTAACAAAAGCAAATGTGGAGTCTTGCATCTGGGGAGGAATAATTGCATGCACCAGTACAGGTTGGGGGATGACCTGCTGGAGAGGGACCTGGGTGGATGACAGGTTGGCCATGAGCCGGCAGTGTGCCCTTGTGGCCAAGAGGGCCAATGGCATCCTGGAGTGCATTAAAAAGAGCGTGTCCAGCAGGTCGAGGGAGGTAATCCTCCCCCTCTGCTCTGCTCTGGTAAGGCCTCATCTGGAGTACTGCGTCCAGTTCTGGGCTCCCCAGTACAAAAAAGACAGGGATCTCTTGGAAAGAGTCCAGCGGAGGGCCACAAAGATGGTGAAGGGCCTGGAGCATCTGTTCTATGAAGAAAGGCTGAGTGAGCTGGGTCTGTTTAGCCTTGAGAAAAGAAGACTAAGAGGGCACCTAATCCAAGTCTTTAAATATCTAAGGTGTGGGGGGCAGAATGGCGAGGCCAGACTCTTTTCAGTGGTGAGTGGAGACAGGACAAGGGGAAATGGCAGGAAACTGCAGCATAGGAAGTTCAGCACAAATGTGCGCAAGAACTTCTTTACAGTGAGGTGACGGAGCACTGGAACAGGCTGCCCAGGGAGGTGGTGGAGTCTCCTTCTCTGGAGATGTTCAAGACCTGCCTGGATGCCCACCTGTGCGACCTGCTGTAGGGAACCTGCTTTGGCAGGGGGGTTGGACTCCATGATCTCTGGAGGTCCCTTCCAACCCCTACAATTCTGTGTGATTCCGTGTGTGTGATTTTCCCAGCATATTCACCAATGATTAGCACAGATGATTCAGTAAAGATGCTCTTCATGGCATGATAGCTGTGTATGCATACCTGGAATGTGGCTTATCTCTCACATTGCTATGTATTGCACATGTATTACCCATGTTACTTTTGACAAGATCTTACCCTTTTGTCTGCTTCTACTTACTTGGAACAATTCCATTTTATAAAAGCAGCTTCCTGGTAAAGGGGCCAGAAAATCAGGAAGCAAACTGCTAGCGTAGGAGCTGGGAAGCAGCTTTTCATTTTCAGCATATAATGGAAACATGTTTACAGTTCAGTTCTTTAGGTTAGGGACAGTGTAAGTTATTGGAGAACCTCAAACTGTACTGGCCATTAAAAATACCAACCTCCATCAAGAAGTTTTGTTTTTTTAAAGGTGAGAGAAGGAGGTCTGACTATATCAACTTCTTTTTGTTTGTTTGTTTTTTGTTTCCCTAAGACAGTAGGCACAGAGGAAAACAATTTTTTTTTCTGGGAAGATTCCTATGTATATGAAAGAAAAGGGAGTGCACTCAAGCAATTTGCTGTGTTGATTTCTGCAGCAGAATAAATAGAGATTTGTACCTGATCCAGCAGAACACAGTACTTGGAGGTCAGTCACCAAAGAGGAGATGTTGCTGGGACATCCCAACCTCTCTACCAGACTGTTGTCTGACTGTGCTACCTCATACCTACTTTGGTATATGCAGAGGGTAGTTTTGACTGTTTTTATTCTGCTGAGGGAGATAAGGATATAATGGTTGTCTTTGGAAAAAGGAGTGAACAAAACCAGATTTGTCTGGAACCTTTTTATTGCTTGAAATGAACAGCTATTGTTAGTGCTGCCATAGAAATTATACCTTAAAAAGACTAGCATTTACTCTCTATATGGTATTCTTCTGTATATAATATTGTGGGGAAGAAAGCATTTTAAATTAGTCTACGGAATGTCACAATTCTGACTGGTATCTCTTGCTCTTGTTATTAAATTTCTTCGGTCACATCTTTTTGCTAACAGCCTTGAAAGGCTATATAGCTGCCAGTATAAATGTTAGACAATTCCTATGTTAGAAGATTTTCTCCTTTTTATGAGAAGTTGTGTATCTTTTAAGCATCAGAAATGTGCTGCCAAGTACAGATCACAGCATGAAGATAAATAACGCCATTAAACTGGAACACCTTTTAATGATTACTGGCTACTCAGTGAGTTCAGTTCCTTACAAAAATTGCTGCAGTTATTCCAACTTCTAAGTTGAGCAATCATTTCAAGACAAAGAGATAGTATTCTTTCATTAAGTAGGTCATTGGTGATTTTCTGAAAGCTTGCCTTGGTGATTTTTGTGTTCTTTTTATCCCTGTGTACAAAAAGAAATCCAGAATGTGATGATTGTTAAAATAGCATAAAATTATTTCAATTTAGTGGAGACTATCCAGGAATAAGGCATGCTGTGGAGGTCATTCTTAACTCCCATGAGGGTAGCTTCTGTGAGTTGACAAATACACTTTGCCAGATTCACCACACTGCCCTTAGTAATAGTTAAGGAGCAGAGAAAAATGACATGGTTGCCCTACTACATCCGGTCAACCGTGACTTCAGATTTTCTTTGTTCACTCCAGTTTCTGCTTCAGTTTGTGTGTTTTATCACTTAGTATCAGCTCAGCAGAGACTCTAGCATTTATTTTGTTTCTTTTTTTACACCTACATTATTATTTAAACCTCCATTATATTTACCTTCAGAAAAATATTGCCTGTATAAAACAGATCAAAATACAGCTTCCTCACAGTTGAAGAAATGGATAGCAAATCTTAAAGCGGGAGAACTTTTTAAAGACAGAAAGAAACATTAAGGGGGGAAAAAAAAGACAACCCATGCAAAAATTAATAACTGAAGAGTTACAAGTAAATTTAACAAGAAATTAAAGCTAAATCCTTTGTGATCCTATATGTGAAACTGATTTCACCTTTTTTTTTTTTAATTTTAATTTGAGCAAGCAGTAACAGAGAATAAAAAGTTGGATAAGAAACTAACTTTATTATTCTAAATGTAAAAGGGAGGTCAGAGTTTGGTGATTTAACATGGATCTAAAAATCATCTTCCATCTGTAGAAGAGAATGTGTACTCAAAGCTACGTTAGGTATAAAAAGGAAGTTCAGAGTGCATTCTTTGAGATATGATAGCACAGCCTGCAGGGAATGATGCGCTATAATGGATATTCCCTGCAAGGCTCAGCACATCCTTCCCCTTATGTCTCTAATAGATCAGACAGATGACATTCTTTAATTATTTTATTTCTTTTCCTTCCACACACATACACTGTATTTCTAAAATCTAAGCAAGATTTTATAATTGATTTTTTTGTTTTGTTTTGTTTTGTAGCCATTAATTTATCAAAGTACTTTTGCAGTCTTCAAATATGCTAGTATTTAATTAAAACTTCAGAGAATATATTCCCTCTCTCTTCTGTAGCACTCAGTATTTATTAGGCTAGCATTAAACACTAAAATCATGTCCATTCCAGAATCTGAAAATAGTGATGCAATTGTAAAATAAGAGCTAGATTTTTTTCATTCTTTCATAAATATTTGATTTGGTTGAAAGGTTAGGGACTGTTCCAAACAGCTTTATAGCAGAATTATTAAAGATCTTCTGTGTTTATAGTCACTGAAGTCGTATACCTAAACACTGAGCCTCTGATAGCTTGTAAAGGTTTTGTTATTTCTAATCTTTTCTAATTTAGAGTCCTAAATAACATAATGTTGTTTGCTTAAGAGTTAGTGATGGGTTTTAGCAAGTGTATTTTTTTATTAAAACTGGATGTCTGAGTAGGCTCTTAAAGAAATCTTTTACCTCAATGACTTTTTTGCTTAAAATTCTGAAGGCATGTGATAGTACATAGGAAAAGTATTTTCTGGCATGGTATGCATCCTCTGTGAAGATTAATTATTAAGTCTTCTGAACATATTTCACTCTTTCAGAAGGACTGTCATTCGGAATAAAGTCAGTTGAGCTTTGCTTTATGTTTCAAGTTTTGAATAAACATGAAGCTGACAAATTTTATTATTTATTTCTCCATTTACCATTTTTTATCTGAGCTGTCCAACAGTAGTTCCATGCTCTTCTCAAGTCTGCTGTTAGTGTTTTGGATAGAGGTTACCCTAATAAATAAGATGGTGTAAAACTTCTATAGGAATGAAAAGTTGATTTTTTAAATATTAAATTCTAAACATGGATATTGTTATATTTTTTTGGGAGCTTTATTCAGCAGCAAAACCATGAGCTAGTGGCCTGAGGGTAGATCTTTGCATGTGCATGAATCATAGTGAAGAATGTCTATATTTTTCAGAAAAACAGTTCATACAGTTGATATTTTTGAAATTGTCTTTACTTATTAGAATGCTAATTTAAAGAAAGGGTAAAAAAAATCTGGAAAACAGCTGTATTTGACATTATTCAAGACCCAACTGGATGCCTACCTGTGCAGCCTGCTGTAGGGGGCTTGCTTTGCAGGGGGGTTGGACTCGATGATTTCTAGAGGTCCCTTCTAGCCCCTACAGTTCTGTGATTCTGTGATCTTATTCCAAAAAGGTGATCATTTCAATAAAATCAGAAGAATTTTTGGTCATGAAATCAATTTACTTCAATGCTTGCACCAAAGTTTCAAGGTGACTATTTTCTACTGAGTTTTATGTAGATAATTGTCTTCAGAGACTTTTAAGCATGAAGATTATGGGATACAGGAGTTGTCATCTTGGAAGCAATATGGCTTAAAAAAATAATAAATAAAAAAAAGAGAGTAAGAGAAAAGAATAAAGAGATCTGTTAGTCCTTAAGCTGAAACCTTTCAACAAGTGACATGGTAAAAGTAAAATATTATTTGACTAATAAACTCAGGTTTTTGGTGAGGGGACTGAGAGGGTGACACTCCAGTAATCTGGAGCCTCGTCTTGCCTGTTTTAGTAATCAAACTGTGCTGAGAGCAAGATTACAAATTGAAGCTCTTTTGTTTCAGACAATATTATACAAGTATCATCTGTTGTTAGGGAGATATTCATCCAGAGATCAGTCAGCAAATGATAGCATGATGTCTTTGCCACATCCAAGTCTGTAAAGGCTGTTCAGTTGAAAACAGAATGGTCCCTTCCCATTTTATTTTAAGCTACACTAGCATCTGCCATTATACATAAAACCAGCTAAATGTTTCCGTAACAGTATTAATGAATTTAAATTAGAGCTGAAGCCTACTCTTTCCCAGTCTGAAATTTCAGCTAACTGGGATGAACAGAGAGTAGTACAAGGGGAAGTAATTTATTTTATCCATAAAACTCCCAGTAACAATTAGACTTATTCTGAAAGAAAAGACAATTATGCTTGTTGAGGACATTGTACAGCAAATCACGTGAGCTATCAACAGTCAGAAGGAAAATTTGCTTGGCTGCAATACTGACATTTTCACAGAGGAAAGAAAAAATGAGTAGTAAATTGGTGTCAATGATAAACCACAGAAATGAGTTGATCTGAGTTTATCGTTCACAAAAATCAGAACTAACCTTTACTGATAACAAGCTTACAGTGAGAGAAAGCTCCAGGATAAAGCATTCAATGCTGATTTTAGCTATTATTGAACTGGCATATTGAACTAGATGTCCTTAGGATGCAAGGTGCATATGCTCAGTTTCCTTATTATGTGGAAATCTTCCATTTCCTGTGGGGAGTTTAGAGAAAGTGATTCATGAATGCTCCTTAATATAACAAAAATCTTGCATGCTTTTACATACATATATTTAACATATCAATCATGATGCTTCAGGAGTAACGATTGCAGCAGCAAAATTATTTCATTAATTTGTTTCAGTAAAGTTTTTGTAATTTATTGGCTACTTAAGAGAGTCTGCAATACTATTAGAACGCTTCTCAAAATAACAACTTCAGATACCTCACAAAATGTCAATCCAAATATGTTCATGTGATAAGCAGGCAGAAATTGTTAAACATCTTACTGAAACCACTCAAACTGAATATTTTATTTAAAAGCAAGAAATCAATGAGAAAATCAGACTTTGAGAGTCATTCTAACTGGATTCTCATTCAATACCACTATAAAATGTCTTCAAGCCACTATCTATTGAAAAAATACTTTGTCTCACCTAGTTAAAAAAACTATAGATCTTTAGAACTAAGACCATTTAGTTTGCTTAAAAATTGACTGATTAAGGATACCCTTAAATCCATGCTAAAATTACTTTGTGCATTTGGTCCAAATTCAATTATTTCATTTGAGAAACAGCATTTCAGAAAGCAGCATTTCACAAAACAAAACTGCAGGTTTGGGGTGAGCTCTTTCTATGTAGAAAGTCTGACTCTCAATAATGAAAAAATGGTTCTGTTCCAGACTATTCGGTTGAGATTCAATAGTGTCATGTTTATGGACTATACAGATAGTTAATTGCTGCCTGGTATCACAGGCTAGTCACGGTGTTCCGTAATTAACAAATGCATTGCACACTAATCTTACCTACTTTTCTTACTCAAAGCTGCACTCAGACATTCCAGTAAGATTAGTCAATGGTATGTAAGAATGGCATCATAAGATACAGGTGAGTTAAGCCAGGTATTCAGTGACAATCTACTCAGACCTAAGTGCTGACTGTAGCTATACTACATACTTTCATCTTGTCTTCACCGTCCTGTACCATCTGACCTTTCCTTGCAGATTTCCTTTTTGCAGCAAAAAACAATAGTGCTTGAACACAGCTTGATGAAATGTATGTTAAATACTGGCACAAATCATGGAGGGGGCAAAAATTGTATTAGAACTACTAAACTGCAGAATCAAGTGAGGAAAAATTTAAGAAGTAGAACAGAAGCTTTGGGCCCCCTCACCAATATGTTTGAAAGACAGACGTCTAATAAAGTAAACATAAGGATATACCTACACTATAATCTTGATGTTGGATCTGACTTGTTTTACTCTAACAAATCAATCTTTTAATCTACCTGTGGCAAGCTAAGTGAAATTTCTTTCAATACATAGCTGTCAAACTGCTGTACAGTTTCATCATGTTAAGTTGCTATGCTTTGAACTTGATGAATGAGTGGCGTTTCTTGTATTGGCTTCTGCCATGCCTTCTGTCAGAGGTAAGCCATTTCAAGTGAAGGGTGTGGTTGCTACCTGGCCTTGCTGCTTTCCACTCTCTCTTTAGCCATTTTTGCACACCTTCTTTATTACCTACCACATACCACCACGTTTATCTCTTTTGTGTCTGATGGAGATTAGTCATGTCTTTTGGGAAGTACCAGGATAGTAGTGAAGACATGATTTCGAGTGTTTAGAACTTCTTAACTAGCACAAAATGTGTGTACACAAGGGAACCAGAGGCAGGGATGATGGAGCAAGACACCTCTTGCTTAATTCTTCAGTCTCTGCAGCTGTGCCTTGAGCCCATATCTGTACCTCCTCTGAATCTGCTAGTATCCCTTCTCTTAGCATTCACAGGTTCTGTATTTGTGGGAGGAGGGAGAATGTCCTTTACTTCAAAAGACGAGTTTTAAATTCTGCTTTAGAGGAATGCTGTACTTTGAAGCATACTTGCAGACAGATTGGAAAAAATGTCTTGTATGGAATGATGGAATGTGCTCACCACTTCTATTCTTCTAGGCAGCACTTTAACTCATCAGTATAAGGATATATCTACACCACTGTCAGACTAATCCTTTAAAATGCTGTTGGTACAACTCCTATCTCCTGGAGCTTAACTAAGGACAAAATAGAAATTGCCTGAGAAACAAGGATCGTATTAATTCATTTAATCGAACATAACTTTCAAAGTCGATATTTCTCAGTGAGCGCACCCATCTATGGTTTATAGTGGATATTTGTCTAAAAGTCTGCATAAAATAAAGTTTTAGTGTGTTTTGAAAATACTAACTCTTGTAGAATGGTGAATTCTGGACTTATATAACATATTACTCTAAAAATCCTTAATACAGGTGTATATACTCTACAGGCAGGTTTGCATAGTGACATTTGTCCGGATTCGTGCAGACATCTACCAGCAGACTCGGATTCATTTTCTTGTCCACTGGCTATGCGATCATTCTCACTGACCACCAGTACTCCTGGCAGTTGGGCCCCAAACACAGCCAGAGATGGCCCCTTCTTCTTGGTGGAGACATGTCTCCAAACATCACAGACGTGCTGAGGGCAGGCTGAAGCCTGGTCAGTGAGAGTCACTTCCAGATGGGTCCCTATTGCAGTGCCTGCCCCTGCTGCCTCAACCCAGCCATTGAGCCGGGCGTAAGCGTCCTGTCCCAGCCTTGTTCTATCCCTGTCACCAGAGGGGTGCTGGGGCCTGGGATTATCTGAGTGCCCCCAGCTGCCTGCTCCTGGATGGAACAGTGGGATGGGCCCTGACTGCCAGGCCCTGTCCTAAGGTCCTCAAATGTGGACCCCCACACCATGTTCCTGGTTCCAGAGAGTGGCTGCCCTCGTGGTACCCTGACATGAATGGTAAGTCTGCTCAGTCAAAACAGAAGATATTGTTCTGCACAATTTGCTTGCTGTTTTTAAGGTTGTTTTGATGTTTTGAACATCAAAACATTGCCTTTAGGCTGCATACCTTGTGTTGTATATGTTCCTTTAGATTGAGAAGGAGAAAATGGATTTTTGTCTTGACAAAAGCAGGGTGCTTGCTTCCTCACTGAAATCATAGCATTGCCTTGCGTCAGTACTACCTTCATAGATCATAGGATCATAGGATATTCTGAGTAGGAAGAGACCCACAAAGATCATAGGCTCCATACAGCACCACCCGAAATCCAAACCCAATGTTTGGGTTTTGTCCCAGTGCTCCCCAAGCTCTGGCAGCTTGGGGCCATGCCCAATGCCCTGGGGATCCCTTTCAGTGTCCACCACCCTGTGGTGAAGAAGCTTATCCTAACCCCCACCTGACCCCTAATGCTGCTCCATGCCATTCCCTCCAACCCTGTTGCTGTCACCAGAGAGCAGAGCTTAGTGCTGTCTTGACTAAGTTTTCTGGAGAAAAAAGAAGTAAAAAGTGGTCCTTTATGCAAAATTGCAGGAGGTATTTGTGCATGAAACAGCCTTTTTTATTAAATGCTTGATACACAATATAATCAATTGAGACCCCTGGGGGGGGAAAAAAAAAAAAAAAAAAAGAAAAATCATAGTAGATTAAGTTGCTGCCATGCAGCTGTGTGGGCATGAGAACAGTTACGCCCAACTTAAGCCATCAGCTCTTGGTAAGTAGGAGGCATGCTTTCCTCATCTACCACTGGACTCTCAGGACAAAGTAACTAGTACTTAAAATCCTAAAATTTGACCTAGGTAACACTGAACATGCCTAGAACTGATAGATACTTCAAAAAAAATTTTCCAACAGAGGTTTTTGTTACAAGGATAGATAGATTCTCTCTTTGGGAATTGTCCTCTGCTCATGCTAGTATGTGTTTCAGCAAAGCATTTTGACAAGGTTTTTTGATTCTATGAGAAAGCATGCAAGAAAACCTAAAACTTGTAAAAGATGTGGGACTAAAAGGAGTTCCTTTCCTGTCCAAACATATATAGATCACAGACAAAATTAACCTTATGGCAGATTAATGTGTTTTAAATAGTGTAGAGTTTATCAAACATTTCAAATACTGTATGTGCTGAGAATATCCCATATAGAAATGAAGTTTTAATGATTATCTGGCAGCAGATGCAGAATACAAAGTATATAAGAGAATGTTAAACTCTTATTATTTCCTCTGCTCTGAAAACAAATGAAGTGTTTCATATGAGACTGAATTTGTTTTAACAATTGAAGTTCAGGTTAATTAATTGATCCAAGATGATAGCTGAAACCTCAACTGTATCTAATGGCTTATATATAGTATAGCTAAAGTCTTGGTACATTTGTAATGAGTTACGTTAGAACTGTGCTAATATTCTGCACTTAAACCTTTGTTTACTTCAGTATTCTCTTATTACACTTGTTTCCTTTGACAGTTCATTTGCATACAGTTATGAACAATACATACTTATTGAACAGAAAATAATTTTCTATAATTTCCTAATTGTACAAAAGTAGGCACTCTCTTGGCTTTTTTTTAGCTTGGTCCATTTTTACATAATGATTGCAGTTATTAGGTATTGCATAGTATAAATTGTGTAAAATTGTGAGCAGGACGCATGGGGCAATGAACAACAGACCGCTACTAGATGCAAGTATCAAGCTGCAGTATTTAATTTAAGAAGGTACAAGGGTGTTACACTCATATCTGTTGCTTAAAGTGGATCTAATGCAGATCTGGACTCTGAATTCTATTCTTCCTATTTTCTTTCCTGAACGGAAGTTACTGTGGAAGCATTTCAAGTAGATGGTCATAAGACTTTCTTTTTTCTCTCTAATACCTATAAAAGCTCCTGTGATTACCCCAGTGTTATAACCAATAAAGTAACTTTTGTACAATTTCTATTTCACTGCATGTGGAAGAAATTAATATTGCAAATGCATCCACTTTTGTTTCCTCTGTCTCATCCCGCTTAGTGAGTTTTGAGGGAAGTGAATCTTTTTCTGTCTCCTGAGTTGCACCTCCCCTAGTCAGCAAGGGGTCACTACTGCAATGGAGTCATCCAAGACTCGGAGGAATAATACACATTAATTTATTGAGAGCTTTCCTAACAACTAACAGCAATTACTTAGAGGTAAACTTGGCTAACTGGCTAATTATGATTAATAGGCGTTACAGGTAAGACAGTTTTAGAAGGGCTACTACGAAGAGTAAAAGAATAAAAGAAGATAAAGATAAAAGATAGAAAACAGGGAAAAAGAGACAGACAGATTTATAAACATAGCAAAGCAAAGCAGTTCACCACTCCTAGATCCGTGTTTTGGTATCAGGTGCGGATCTTTAGTAGAGATGGGTCATTGGAGGTTGTGTTGTTCAGTTGAAGATGACTAACGATGACCATACAAACTCTTATTTATAGTCCGAAGCGGTCGGTCAGCTCTTCTGGAGTGACAGCTTCTGGCTTTGGGATCTCAGCAGGAACTCCTTTGTTCCTATCTTCCAGGCTTTCTAAATTTAAGTCATCAGGTAAGAGGAAGCAGGAAGATGCCAGCTTGTGTCCTGTCTTCACAGGATACAGTGGTATCACCTCCCAGTCCCTTGTACCAAGCTGGAGTTATTTGCTCACAGGCCAAGTTTTCAGCCAGTGAACACTTCTGAGCTTTCCTTTTCAAAGGCAAACCTCTCCAGAGAAGTGCTTTCAGATGTGAAATTGTCCACAAAGTGATGCTGATTGCCTCATGTTGATTTGACACACTTCTTACCAGTCTCAGATACCCTCCATGAACATGTGAACGCAATAGCCATGAACAATCAAGAGATGAGCAGACAGGTGACTTGCTGCATATGAGTCATCTGCTGCTTGTGCTGCTACCCAGACAGTAGTGCCTTGCCAGTTCATTGTCTGAGGCTGGGGTGGTTGCTATGATAGAGTGGGAGATCACACTCCTCCTGAGTGTGCATGGGAATGTACATGGACTATCAGTGTACTTACTTTCAGACTGTGCCTACAAACATTTATTTTTCAAAGAGACAAAACATTAGCAGCAGTATTCTGATACAGATTTTCTGTACGTTATTCATCTGTCACAGTAGTAGTTACAGCATGGATTCATGGACAAATTCATTTATGTTCAGTTTTGAATTCTGTGGAAACGAGATGCATTTCTACTGAGCTTTTAAAGCTTCCTGAGGGCTTTCACAATAGGAGCTGATAAAGTTTTATGGAATGCTTTACTTTTATGTATAGTCAATATGATGAGAATCATTCTACCCTATACAACAGGATGCAAATTAACTGAATGGTTTTGAATGAGCCACCCATAAACACTTGCTGCATTTATTTTATGTGATAACATCTTACTCAGTGCAAACTACTCCTTTGAAAGCACACTGTGTATATGTATTATGAAGTTAGAGCACGTGCTCAGTAAATGGGAATTTTATTTTCTAAATCATCTTGGTTTGAAGAATTTGAACCCACTTCTCCCAAATCCCTTATCCAGTTATCTTGATTACTATGACCTCTATCATTTCTGGGTAAAACAAGGCTCTGTGCATCTCTGCATGCTAAATTTAGGGGCCTGGAAAAAGGAGCAACAGAAGACAAATTGTGGCTTCATATTTACAGCGCTTCTTCAGGAAAGGAAGAGTTCCAGGATTCCAGCCCCTTCTATATTATTTCTGTGCTACATCTCGTCTGTTTTAAGATCAAAAGCTTTGAATTAAGGGCTTGGAATCCCACATCTGATCCACCACAGCTGAGGCCATTCTATTTCTCTGTCTCCTACAGATAAAAAATATTTTAAATCCCAACTTTGACGTGGTAGAGGCATTCCTGCTATGGTGCTCCTAAATCCAGAGGGAAGTGGGGATTTTTTGAAGAGAGTATTTTATTTTTAGTCATTATTGTGAAACCAAGACTTTAACGAATACAGTCATAAGCCATGAAAATTGCAAGAAGCATATGGAATGTACTGCAATTACTGTGTAATTAATACTCAGCCTGTGTCCTAAATATCTGTGAATCTTTACATAATTTATGTTTTCCATTGTTATAATCTGAAATTAATGTTAGGCAGCTTTGGAATAACCATTGTTATCCATCAGGCTATTGCAATTTTAAGGCTGAATATCATTTATTTCATGGCTAAACACTCATAATACATTATTAGTATGGGAAGCTCTGTCTCTTAAGAAACTGTCCTCTTTCTTTTAGCAACAAATGTATGAAAAGTTATTAATAAGCAGTACTGTTCATCAGCAATTAAAAGTTCTGATTGGATTAGGCCAGAAACACCCCTTTTCTGACCTTGGATCTCACTATAGTTTTATAGAGTCATAAGTCTCGTACTGTCTTTGTGCTATTGGGTAGTCCTACTTGTCATGAAGTATTGATATATAGGTATAACAAACATTAGTCATATTATCCAATTTTGAAGTTTTCCTTCTATAATTTTAATAAACTTCAGATGTATGTGTTTTCATTATAAAGATCATTAGTACTTAATTCCTTTAGAAACCAATTCAATGACAGTAATCCTTGTAGGTTTTTTTTTTTTCTTTTTTTTCTTTTTTTCTTTTTTAGTAGCTATCCATCAGGTCCTGTATCTGAATGCTAAGGCAGACTTGCCCTTTTTATAAATATTTCTCTTCAGGTGTTTTCTGTTGTATGAATGGTACATGATTTTTTTCTGTCTTAATGAAGTAGTAGATTGCCTATGTAATCCTGTACAGAAATTGAATTTTTGCTACCCAAGTGCTTTTATATGAGATTCGCTTACCTAAACATAATTTTATAATGGATAAAGAAATTGGCAATACTGTGAACTTCTAAAACTTTTTATTATTTATTTTTCACACAAACTTAATTACAATCCTTATATTTTTAGGGAGAAACAGTTACTTTCTTCCCAGGCTGCTTATAGCGTTAAAATGCCATGACCGTTGAAGGAGAACTGGCTTCAACAAACGAAGAGAAGGCTGAGGTACTGAATGAGTTCTTTGCCTCAGTCTTCACTGTCAGCCAAGATTCCTGTACTTCTCACATCCCTGAGCCCTGCATTCCTCAAACTCTAGGTGGGGAATGGGGTGGTAAATCCCCCCCCACTGTGAGGACAGAGCAGGTCCGAGACCAGCTCGTGAGACTGAATGCGTACAAGTCTATGGGGATGGATGGCATGCATCCCAGGGTTCTGAAGGAGCTGGCTGAGGTGGTTGTCGAGCCGCTCTCCATCATATTTGAAAAGTCGTGGCTGTCAGGTGAGGTTCCCACATGACTGGAGGAAGGGTCATGTCACTCCCATTTACAAGAAAGGGAGCAAGGAGGACCCTGGGAACTACAGGGTGGTGAGTCTCACCTCTGTGGCTGGGAAGATCATTAACAAATCATCCTGGATGACATCCTTGATCACATGAGGAATGGGCGTGTGATCTGTGACAGCCAGCATGGCTTCACCAGAGGAAGGTCATGCTTGACGAATCTGGTGGCCTTTTATAATGAAGTGACATTGTGGCATTGGTGGACAAGGGAAAGGCGACTGATGTCATTTACCTGGACTTGAGCAAGGCCTTTGACATGGTCCCCCACCACATCCTTGTCTCCAAATTGGAGGAATGTGGATTTGATGGGTGGACCACTCGATGGATAAGAAACTGGTTGAAAGGCTGCAGACAGAGGGTGGTCATCAATGGCTCTGTGTCCAGGTGGAAGCCAATAACGAGCTGCGTCCCCCAGGGGTCTATCTTGGACTGGTGCTCTTTCACATCTTCATCAATGACATCGATGAGGGAATCTAGTGCACTCTCAGCAAATTTGCTGACGACACCAAGCTGAGTGGTGCAGTCGACGCGGTTGAAGGAAGGGATGCCATTCAGAGGGACCTCGAGAGGCTAGAAAGGTGGGCACGGGTGAACTTGAGGTTCAACATGGCAAAGTGCAGAGTTTTGCGCTTGGGCCGGAGGAATCCCAGGCATCCATACAGACTGAAAGGAGCGGTCCTTGAGAGCAGCCCTGCAGAGAAGGACCTGGGGTCCTGATGGATGAAAAGCTTAACATGAGCCAGCAGTGTGCCCTTGCGGCTTGGAAGACAAATGGTATCCATCAGGAGAGGGGTGGCCAACAGGGACAGGGAGGTGATTGTCCCCCTCTACTCTGCTCTTGTGAGGCCCCATCTGGAGTACTGTGTCCAGGTCTGGAGCCCCCAGTACAAAAAAGACAGAGAGCTGTTGGAGAGAGTCCAGAGGAGGGCCACAAAGATGATCAGGGGACTGGAGCATCACCCCTATGAGGACAGGCTGAGGGAGCTGGGCTTTTTCAGCCTGGAGAAAAGAAGGCCGTGGGGTGATCTCGTTGCAGCCTTTCAGTACCTAAAGGGAGCCTACAAACAGGAGGGGAATCAACTCTTTGAAAGGGTTGATAACTGCAGGACAGAAATGGTTTTAAGTTGAGGGAGGGGAGATTTAGCTTGGATGTCAGGGGGAAATTCTTTGCAGAGAGAGTGGTGAGGTGCTGGAACAGGCTGCCCAGAGAGGTTGTGGATGCTCCATCCCTGGAGGTATTCAAGACCAGATTGGATGGGGCCCTGGGCAGCCTGGTCTAGCATTAAATGGGGAGTTTGGCGGCCCTGCATGTGGCAGGGGGGTTGGAGATTCATGATCTTTTAAGTCCCTTCCAACCCTGGCCATTTTGTGATTCCGTGACCATTGTCTACATTGTCTACACCCAGGAGGGGAGTAAACTCTTCAAAAGGGCTGACAACAGCAGGACTAGGAGAAATGGATCCAAGTTGAGGGAGGGAAGATTTAGGTTGGATGTTAGGGGGAAGTTCTTTACAAGGAGAGTGGTTAGGCCCTGGAACGGGCTGCCCAGGGAGGTTGTGGATGCCCCGTCCTTGGACGTGTTCAAGGCCAGGTTGGACGGGGTCCTGGGCAACCTGATCTAAATGTGTATGTTTGGTGGCCCTACTAGGCAGGGGGGTTGGAACTACATGATACTTGAGGTCCATTCCAACCCGGGTGATTCTGTGATTCTGTGATTCTGTGATTCTGTGATTGTCCTGCTGGAAGCAAGAAGGCCCTGGTGAATACAGTTATTCTGGGACTCCAGACCCTGTGGAGCAGCAGGTGCCTTCCTGCAGCAAGGTCTGGCTGCCTTCTTCCACTGGAAGCCATGAGCTAGGGGCAGTCACAGCACAGCTTGTGCCTTTGCCCATATGACATGGAGCTCAGCTAAGGGATGAGGGATGCTTAAGGGGAAGCTGGTCAGGGCTGGGCGTGCTCAGGTGAGCTGGATTACCAGAATTTGACTTGGAGAAGAATGAAGGATTTGGTAGTTGGCCTATGAAAGAGAAGGAATAAATGAAAATGCTTCCACCTTTTCACAGCCCTGAAGATACAAAGTGAGCTCAAATGTAAGAAACGTAACGTAAACTAGAGACCACTTTTCTAACTTCTAATGTGTCAATTGAGTAAGAATTAAATTGGAAACGGATTGTATTCCAAGGTCCAACATTACACTGCGTTAATAAGGTTATGTAATAAGGATCAACTATGAGAAAAATGCAAATATGTAGCCTGCTGTGTATAACATAAAAGAAAACTATTAATGTTAATGTTGTGTAAACCAGAGATCTTAGGTGATGGTGAAGAAGTTTTACTGTTTCAATTATTTGTACCCAGAAACTGTTGGCCAATGTTTCAGTGTCTGGATGGAAGATGAGTGATGAGTGGTGTCCCTCAGGGGTCAATACTGCGACCAGAGCTCTTTAATATCTTTAGCAATGACATTGAGAGTGGGATTGAGTACACCCTCTGCAAGTTGAGCTGTGTGGTGTCATCAACATGCTTGAGAGAGTGGATACTGTCTAGAGAGACCTAGACAGGCTCAAACACTGGGCTCAGTGAGACTTTGTGAGGTTCAACAAATCCAAGTGCAAGGTGTTGCATCTGGGTTGTTTCAACCCCTACTAACAGTACAAGCTGGGGTACGTAAGAATGGAGCACAGCCCTGACAAAAAGAACATGGGGGTGGGTACTGGTGGATGGCAAGTTGGACATAAATCAGCACTGTGCCCTTGCAGCCCAGAAAAATTATGTATGTATGCTGGATTGCATCAAAAGAAGCATGGCCAGCAGATTGAGGGAGGTGACCCTGCCCATCCACTTTGCACTGGTGAGGCCTCACCTGGAGTACTGCATCCAAATGTTGAGACTTGAGTACAGGAGAGACATGAAACTGCTGGAGCTCATCCAGAGGAGGGCCATAAAAATGATCCAAAGAATGGAACACCTACCCTATGAGGACAGTCTGAGAGAGCTGGAGCTGTTCAGCGTGGAGAAGAGACCTGATAACAGCATTTCAATATCTAAAGGGAGACTATAAGAAAGAAGGGAATGGACTCTTTATCAAGGTCTGTTGTGATAGGACAAGGGGAGGTGGTTTCAAACTAAAAGGGAAATTTTGAGTGGATATAAGAAAAAAGTTTCTTAGAATAAGGTAGTGAAGCACTAGAAGAGGTCGCGCAGAGAAGTGGCGGATAGCACATCCTTGGAGACATTCAAGGTCAGGCTCGGTGGGTCTCTGAACCACCTGATCTAGCTGTAGGTGTCCCTGTTCATTACAGGGGATTTGGACTCAATGTCCTTTGAAGGTCCCTTCCAATTCAAATGATACTATGATTTTATCATCCTGCATATAAATGTTCTGTCAGAATATGTACAGTGGAGTTTCTGTACTTACAATATAGAATCACCAAGGTTGGAAAAGACCTACAAGATCATCCAGTACAACCAACAGTCACCAGTTGTTGAGGCAGAACGTCTCTGTCATTAATGAATTAGATGGGTGATATTATTTAGAAAATGTTTTAGAATTAAATTGTTCCCAAAAGTGTCATTGCCAATCAAAGTAAATAGAATATTCTGTTATAAAGTAGGCATCTACTTGTACTGAACTTCGTAATCTTTTAAACTTATGCTAATACATGTCTTTTTCTCATCTAAAATCTCCTTGGAATGAAAACAAGCTCTTGTTTATCCATTGTTCCTCTACCCCTGAGTGAATAACACATTAGCACGCTTTTCTGGCTTTCTTTTTCTTTTCCTGCCCCTATTGCACCAGTAGTGGCAGAATGAAATACTGGGTTCTTCTCACTCTCTCTCAGGTCACTCAGTTGTAAAAGGAGAAGTAGACATGGGGAGTTTGATTCAGTTCAGCTGAACACATTATTTGTGTAGGCTCTTCTATGTGGGAATTAGGGCCTTGCTACTTGTCTTGCTTTCAGATAAGATAGTATGTTGCCCTTAGTTCTTCACTGATCTAGACTAGCAGAACTAAAGGATACTTCTGTCATGATTGGGCAAGATGTTTAAAACACAGTGGCCAACTTTTGTCTCTAAGAGACAGATGTATCTCATAGCAGGAACACTTGCTATTCAAAGAACATAAGTGTCTCAGGACACATCGCAGCTGTGTAGGCAGAGATGCTTTTGACTGATAGAGCCAACCTTCGTGAGTTCTGTGGGACTGAAGAGGCTGCCCTGCTGACCTGTATCCTGCAAGGCAATGTGAGACCACCGGAAAGTTACTGTATTTTTTATTCCTCTCCTGCAGTTGTTCTTTCTCTTCTCATCAGTGGTTCCCCAACGTATGTGTCAGACAGTTTTCAGCTGTTTTAATTTATGGAAATCAATTCAATTGTTTATTCAGTAGCGGATGCTCAAGGATATGGTGTATGACATTTCAGTTATCTGCAATCTGCTACCATTTGTTCCTTTCTTAACAGACAAAGCAATATCCAGAAATCTTGACCACTATGTACTGCACAGAAGGTCACTTAATAACATCATTGGGAACACGTTAAACAATGCAAATGGCGTGCAAAGTATGTTTGCTGGTCCATTACCTTAAGTGCAAATGCTACAATGACATTGTTTTACTCGAAAATGGAAAACAAATAGTAGGCCAGACAATTGTCTAGTTTTGAAAGTAGGTTTGTTCCTTATAAAATCCTTTAACTACTTTCTATTTTTAAAACAAAGCAGGTTTGTTTGTCTAAAATTTTGGGAATAGCAGATTATATTTTCATGCATAGGAGAGTTACAGAATGAAGTTAATTCTAGTCAAATCATTTCTGCAGTATCTTGCATGTTGGACAGAGTCTGTATCATTAGCAAACTAATCTTATTAACTAATATAGCACTTTCATGACAAATGAACCCTATAGTTCAATGTTTGGGACAGGTATAGTGCCTGAAGTAAGAGGCCTTTTTCACATGCTTACAATGAAAATACATGTCAAAACATGTATGGCTGGACAGACCAGTGAGAAACAATTTCACAATTCTAGATAGTTTGATAAGTCTTCTCTAAAAACCCATTGTTACAGAACAGTTGTGAAGTATTTTTCAGGGATCACAAGTCCTTTTTTCTTCTATGAAGGGGATAGGATGGAAGATAATGAAGCAGTTTGGAACATGTATAAAAGAATATCCTTCCAAGTTAAAAAGGCAGCGCAGGAAGAAAATGATTTTCAGATAATTAGCTGATGGACAGTAGCTAGCATTCATAGACTAAAGCTGAAAAACAAGACTGTAAATTTACAGTTAGAGACTGAGCCAGTAGAAAATTTCCTATATCAAGTAAGTATAATTTAGGTTTTGGGAAGGACCCAAAATGAACATAAGTAAAATTAGGAGAAGATATATATATGTTTTCCCCCATTTTATTTCCTTATCAGGAATTGCTTTACTGTGGTTAATTTAATTTCTGCTGAGCTGTTTTTGGGAGCACGTGTGTAAGGCTATGCATTCTCCTCACAGTGAGTATTTATGACAACTTAGGAAAAAAAATCATGCTTGGCAGTACCCCAAGGAACGTTAGTGTTGAGATACAGCTGTATTTCTATTTCTGACTCAACTGGAAACTGAGATACTCAGCAATACAGATGCTAGAGGCTTCCTATATCATTTTTGTTTTAAGCAATGACACTTTCTACCAAAAATAATTTTTAAAATGAATAACATGCCAAGTTAAAATTTGTGTGAAACACCTTTATTCACAAATATTCAACAGAATTTCATATTGTGCTTCATGCAAACAAATAACCCAGTACTGCACTTCTGAAATGGTGAATACTACACAGAGCAATTGTATAAAGAAGTGCAAGGAAAAATCCCTCATTCTAAAATGCAGTGTTAGTCTACTATTCACCCAGAGTCAAGCAGTCTTATAGCTAGAGTTTGTATGATATACTGGTGTTCATACTTCAGAACTTCAGAAGCAGCAATGAAGTTTGTAACTACCATATGTTGTCTAAATTTTCTGGAAGAATTAACCAAAAAAAAAAAAAGGTAAGAAAGCCTTTTGTATGTGCATGTATCATCTGTGTATCTGCCTACTGCTTCCAAAAACAGCAAACTTCTGCTATTTCCATTTTAAATCAGATATATATTTTTTTAATTAATAAATTCCTGCCTGTTTACTGGTAAACAACTAGTAAAAACTAATTGCTGAAAAAAGGCTGTTTTCAATGATTAGGTATCACTTAAAGTTAGTGTTAAGAATTGGATTTCATAGAATTACGCCTTTTGTTTTTCAGTTTAAAACCTAGCAATGCATTACAGAATATAGTCCTCAGATGTGCTCATTACAGTAGCAAAAGAATTTTCAGTGCATTATAAGATCCCCCTTGGGATGTTTCTTTTTAATTTCCTTTGACTTGCTTATTTTATCTTTGCAAGCAGTTTCAACAAGGTGACATTTTCTAGACTAGTCAGTTGCTGAGGCATTCACCTGGAACAGGAGACAAGTGATGTTAAGCACCTGCTTTGAATCAGTCATGAGAATGATGTGAGCCAGATTCCACAGCTTCCTTAATGACGTTCAAAGGCATAAAGCACCAACTCCACTATAGCAATCCAGCAATCTTTAGCTTGCTTGTGTTTTTGATTTTTAAAATGAAGAAAAGGCCAGCCAATAAATTCTGCTGCAGGAAGGGTAGTGGAAACAGAAAGGTTGAAAGACACCTGGGGAGAAGGGGATAAGATCTGCTTTAGTGCTCGTAGTGCTCTGTGGAGGTAAAGGGTAGTGCTGGAAGCCATTTTCTTCCTTCACACCCTTTAGTGGAAACTACTTTCTGGTATCTCATAGACAACAGCAGATCTTACTTTCTGGGGATTTACTACAAGCAAAGTTGGCTGCAGCCTATCTTGCTTATGCCTTTAAGTTAGACCTTAATCTCTGAGAATAAATGTAAATGGGAATGGATTCTACAGTGGAAACATATTTTAAATGCAATTAATTTGTTATAAAGACTTGTTTTTTTTTTTTTTTTTTTTTTTAGCAGACTTGTCAACATAAATGACTGAAATATAAATGGACCATAACAAGAATTTAGTTTAAAGAGTTAAAAGAGCCATTTCTCATTGATATTCTTATATTACAAAGGCTTTCTTTGGTAGCTTCAAGTTTTATAGCTTTTGCTTCATGCTTCTTTTACAAATATATGTATACAGAAATACAAACATATATGTGTGTAGGTATGCTTATTTATGTTTCTTTCAAAGCTGTCAGAAATATATATATATTTTATGGTTGGTCAGTAAAGATGTTTTTGGATCTACTTTCCCAGTCAGAAGCTATTTACTGAATTTGTAAATGTATAATAAGCTCCTGTTGTTCTTTAGACAGTATTTATTAGGCTCACGCAGAGCAAGGTGCTGACTCTCACTGGTACCCTTGAGGCTGAAGATAACAGCTTCAGGATTTCCTGCGGTATCAGTTAGTGCAGAGAGAAATGGGATTTTGATTTTATAAATGCCTGAGTCAAGTCTGCAGTAAAATGTTGCATAACACTTTGTGATATCTATTCATTGTTTCCTGGAAAATTAACCTTTGTTTCTTGCTTCCAAAATGCTAAGTTTCTATGTCATTTATTATGTCTGTGGTCACATTATTTATTTAAATAATCTTGACTAAAAATGTTCATATTGCTCCAAATTTAACTTGGAGAAATTCCATCTGTGACATTTAATTCCTTTGCTGATAGGCAATTTATTGTCTAACTTTTCTAAGGTATATGAATATAGATAAATTTTAGTCCTTAACCTGCAGTGCCGAAGTGCTAGTGTTAGTTCACAGCCAGTGAATGAGCAAATACGTTACTATTACTTTTTATCTCTTTGTTTATAAATATCATTATCAAAAATTAGGTATCAAAATCTGCTGTTTTCAAACTGTTTTCTCACTCATCTTTGATAAAGCCATGATAATGAATGCATTAGGTTTGCACTTCTCAAATAGCTTGAAATCTAACACTTCTGAAGATAGATTCTTTAGGAGTCATCATTGTTTAAGTAATTCTTCCCATAGTGTGTTCTTCAACGCCTCCACTATTTTTTATTTCCAACCTGTTCTCTTCTAAAATAAAGCTATTTTAAGATACTGCTTTCAGAAACCTCTTAGGTACTCAGTAACACGACTGCCAACGAAAGTGCAAAAGATGCATGATCTCATTTTAAATCAATCCTTGAACTGTGTGGTTCCTTTTGAGAATGTTTTCAATTGCTATACAGCACTGTGATCAGCAGAGGTCAATATCAAAACTACGTTGGTTTCATCTGAGTCTTTCTTAGAAATTTCAAGAACCATTGATCACAGCCTTTTCTTTTGTTATATAAGACTTTACATAAAATACATGCTATCATGAGTATAGATACACTATACCTTCTAGACGAATTAGCCAGAAAGCTTAGCTCCCTTCACAAATTAAAACATTAAAATGTAGGTTGTTAGTCCTAGCAGCTGTTTCAGATCAAAGCTGGAAGAATATTATGACTAGATTACATCACTACACTCTCTGAATTAACAAAATGTGTGCCCTCCATTTTCACCTGCTGCTCATACTATTTACTCCTGAGACTGTGAGCAGTAGAAGTAGAAACGTATATGTGCTGAGGACGTGGTCTAGAGTGATCACAAGTATGGGTTGACAGTTGGATTAAGTGATCTTAGAGGTATTTGTGATTCTAGGAGTAGAAATGGAAATCTTTGTTTACATCTGAAGAGGTGAAGGCTGAGCCACAACCTGATTCTTCTCTCCCATCCTAATAATGTTCTCGTTAGCTGCAGTGAATGTGTTTGATCTTGCATATATGCTTTCAGTTCATATAAAAGGAACTTAGAAGTGTCTCTGGTGGGCTGTTATGGTTCCCTGTTCCTAAGACGATGACCAAATTTGTTTGTAATTAATGGCTCTTTTCATTGTGAATTTTGTGCTCAGTCTGTAGAATGAATAAATGGAAGGAAACCAGTGCAGAAGGGTATTATTTTCCTTCTTCTTTCCTTCTTTTCAGAAGCTTAGTGAAAACACCATTTTTCATATAACAAATTCATCAAAAGTGTTTCAGGAGATCTGTTAGAAGGTTTTAACAGGGACATGGTGAATTTTCAGTGTATCTACAAAATTAGAACTACAGCTCTAGATTTAAATGCAGTGTGTGTACGTGTTTTCCTTTAGGTGATTTCAGTTTACATATCCTTTTCAGTAAAAAGGAATCATTTTGGTGCATTAAGTTGCTAAAAGAGAACTGTATTTAACGTTTCTACAAAGCCAGTATTATGATTAATTACTACACAGTTGTTTAAATAATAAGCTAATGTTTTCTTTTTTTTCCTTTTTGGTACTCTAGGGAGCAGCTGTGGAAAGAGAGAAGATGAAAGTTCCTATTCCAAACTTGATTCTCTTGTATGCTACTCTAACTCAGAGCTTGAAGGTTGTGACCAAAAGAGGATCAGGTAAGTAAATCTTTCTCTGCTCTTACAATACGTTTTGAAAGAAGAAATCCTTAAAATTTATAAATATATTTTATGATGTTGTTATAGTTGTTTGAAGAATAATTAGAAGGAATTAGAATTCTGCAGCAAACCAATTTAGTAACTTCTGTATTATTTTAGACTCTATTCTATGGTGTGAACTTGATGGAAAATCAAAATGACAGTTCATCTGCTAAAGGAGAATATCTTTTTTTTTTTCCTCCACTGTATCCCCAAAATTGTTTAGCTTACTTAAAGACTTGATAGCAGTCACTGAGCTACTGTACTTCAATGTGAACAGTTTATCTGTTTGACTATCTTCTTTATGGTGAGGAATCTCTTGGATTTGCATGTAGCTTTGGCTTAGACCGTTTTTTATAATAATAAAAAATCAGGCACATTAAATTTAATAAATTTAATAACGATGAAAAGTGAATAAGAAAATGCATTTTTGAAGGGACTATCACATATGTTGTGAAAGATTTGTGCAGCAAGGAAAATATAGGTGGCTTTTCAGGAATCCAGCAGACGGTGATATATTTGCCCATCATCTTTCATGTGTTACTGTTTGTATGTTTAAAAGAAAAAAGAAAAAGAACTTTGATACTGAGACAATGGTTTTTTCATCCCGAGATTCTAACTTCCCCTTCTATTCCTTTTCATTGGATAATGGGAAAATTGCAGGATAATATTTCTGCAAACTCTTACATTGATCTGCGGATGTAAGGAAACTAAATCCTTGATGGAGGATTTGATCCCGTGTTGATAGGATTAATTATTTTTGTTGTAACTAGTTAATTTTCTTTTGTCATTTGATTGCTCTGGGTGGCTTTTGTTGTACTGTTCTAGAAGTCTGGACTTGATTTGTTTATTTATTTATTTTCTTTTCGTTTTGTCTGTTTCCAGCTGGAGTTGGCTGCTAGCAATGCTTGTGGTAGTAAAGAGATGCTTAGGGAGATCTTTGCACATTTTGGGCAACAGTTTAAATAACATTTGTACTTTTAATAGATCCTACTCGGAACATATGAAACTAGTTCTGTCTTCAATGTTTTAATGACCGTGGGAAAGAAAATAAAGAGTATCACTCTAATATCTTAAAATATTTCTCAGTCAGGACTTGAGACTGTGATATATTTAAGCTCAGGAAAACTGGATTCTGTTCACTATGTGCAGAACAAAGGAGTAGTTGATGAGATGATGTATTTGCAACATGACGTCTGCCTAGACAGAAATCATTTGAACTTGTCTGGGTGAGGTTGTTCTTTTTGATCACAGTTGAGTGTTTGTGAGCTTTTAGTTGAGGTCCCTTAATCCAAATGTAGTATAAACAGTATCAATCCTCTTGAAGTAATTTTTACCATGACAAACATTTTAAAAGGAAACAAAAAAGCAGCCAGTTATAAAATAATTCCCACTTCAATGTGACAATAATAAGAAGTCAAGTTTTCTTTGCCTTTTACTTCATTGTTCATGCTTGTATCATCTTTCTGAGATTAACCAATTGAAGGAAAAGTGTTAAATATTCATGTTAATTTCTATTTGGGAAAGTTATGTAATTGATGTCCAGGCAAAGAAAAAAAGGCTTTTGCAGCTGTACTGAGTATTTTCTCATCCTGTGCAGCAAAAAAGGAAAAGCTTTAATGGAAGTCTTTAAATCTTACTACAACATGGGTCTTTTTTTATGGTTTTGCATGAAATCTGCTTTTATAGTATTTAGTTTATCAGCTACATTGCAGAGAAGACTGTTTTGTCATAGTGTATGGTGCAAAAGAAGAAGCCGAGTTCTACTGAAATTTCAGCTTTTACTGTCTTTCTTCATGCCATTTAGTGACTTCACATGTGGTGAACTTCTATAAAAGTAGGTGGAATGTAATGAGTAGATGATAATGCTTAGCTTAATTTTTCTTTTTTCTTTTTTTAAATTTTTTTCCTTGGCTGATTTGGGAGGAATATTTTTCAATCCTGAATTGTTTCTATGAAGAAAATGTGGTTTTTTTTTTTTTTTTTTGTTTTGTTTTGTTTTGTTTTTTGTTTTGTTTTGTTTTTGTTTTTTGTTTTTTAAAGGAAGTTTTAGAAAATAAGATTCATTTATGTATACAGTGAAAATATTGCTTCTTCTTCCTGAAGCTAATTAATTTGTAGTTATAAGCAAGTTATCTATAGTTATAGATACTTACATGTAAGGAAAAAGAAGTGTAATTTTATGTAAGCACGTTAATCAGAGGCAGCAAATGGTGAGGTTTGTGTATGTTTAGTTGTGTGCATTGCATTCTGACACCTGGATCAAAAGTTTGGCTGTGGCTTACTTTGCATTCATTACTGTGTCTCTAGGAATCTCGTTGTATATGCCTGAAGTGTGATTTTATTTCAGAGTTGAATGCAACTGTCCTTCTCCTATTTCTTTCATAAAGATTGAATATCAGAGCAACATAGAAAACTGTATTATACAACTACTTTAATATAGGCAATTTTTGAATGAAAACAAGAGAACAGAACTGAACCTTTCATTTGCAATTTATTGTGTCTCAATTTTGGACGTGTAATGAATCAAGACTAAATTAAAATTGAAGCGTGTTGTAAATGTTATTTTTAATTGAAGAAGTAGAAGCTTCAAAATAAAATCTTTTACATGCCTTTTTAGAAGAATGTTTTTTTCATAATAACTGAATATTTGCTCTTAATGGTGTCCTGCCAACCTCTTCTACCCTTTTCTATGATAGTATATTTTCATATTGATGTAAATATCTCCATATTAGTAGCCTTTTTTTTTTTTTTTTTTTTTTTTTTACAGATACATTGCTTTTTGCTGTTATGAATCAAAGCAATTTATTAGGAGTTAAGGAGTTGTTGCATTAGTATTCTCAGCTAATTTTAAATTAGCTGGCTCATAGCTGTGTGACGTACTTGTGTAACACTTCAACTTTGTATTTGATTTTGTTTCTACCTAGTATTTTAAAAAATTCCAGAAAATATATTTCTGTAAGGCAGTGAATGATTTCAAATGGCTCTAACATAAAAAGGATTTATTTTTACATCTTGAGTACTTAGTAACTGTGCTATTACATAAAAATGTCTGTGCAAGCAGTTTGAGAAACAATTTCATTAATATGTAAAAATTATGCAATGAACATATTCCTGTATATTCAAGTGTGCCAGTAAATAAGACTTAAACCCCTAAACTTTTCCTGTCAATTTTATTTGAATGCACAACTCCTGTAAGTTTTAATGCCTTGTCAGACAAGGAAGAGAAAACCCTTCGTCTTAAGCTTTGCCATTCCAAACACTAGGCTAAATAAAATATTAGAACATACCATTCCATCTTTTTTTTTTTATTATTTTTATTATTATTATTTTTTTTTACCAAGGTTGCTGAACAGAGAGGAGTTTTTTGGTGTTAAATAATTTTCAAAATGGGTGGGAGGAGTGGGGGAAAAAGTTTTTTTTTTTTTAATGCATAAGATATTATAACTTCATTGTATAATTAGACAATTAGAGTATTGACATTTTAGACACTAATAATAATTTGAAGTCATCTTGTATCAAAAGAAGTTGAGAATTCTTATTTTCTGTGTTCCACTGTTTTTCTACCGATTGCGTTGTGTGGAGTTCATGAAGGAGCTATGTTCTGTGCTCACCTGTGTGAAAGAAAATCTTCTCTTTGTCATATTTATTCTGTGAAAGAAATCAAATTTAACTGAGCGGACAATCTCTTGCATGATGGTTTATCAGGAGATGTACAGGATCCTTCACATCGTTATTGTGAGATTAAAGTCTGCAAATGTATTATTCATGTAGGAAAAAATGATTATCTTTCTAATGTATAGTATCTTTTTGTCTGAGTTACAAGTAATGAGTATGGGTGGTTGCAGTCATACTTATATAGAGCATTATGAACTTCACGAAAATGAGAAGTCAAATTTTGACATTGCAGCCCCTGTTGATGTTTCTCAATTTTAGTTTGCCTTGTAGGAGCCATTTTTAGTAGATAATTTTAAATAGATAAATGCAATTGAAGGTGCATTTTTGTTCTAGAACTAGCGAAATTCCAAGGAACAGAATGGAAATATATATTGAAAAAAATCAAGTAATTATTTTGCTTGGCTGATTTTGTACACTTTAACAACCTATAGTAGACATTTTACTAAATTATGGCCCTCTGAATTTTTACAAATGATTTCTTATTTACATCTATTTTAGACCGTAATATTAGTTATATTGTGAATATCTCTGTACAAATGAGGCACTTGCTTTCTTTCTCTAAAACATTTCCTTTAGTTGGAACAGAACAAATGATTTTAGCGTAGTTGTCCTTAGCATCAAGAAAGCCAAGATTTTTTTTACCTTGTGACAAATACCATAATGTGTATTCAACAACTTATAATAAGTAATATATGAATGCATAAAATAAAAATTCTTCACCTTAGCTATATATAATGAATTTATCTATGACATGCAATACAGCTTTGAGAATGCTCTGAAAGGGAAAATATGTGTTACATTTCTACCTAGCAACTGAATTGTCTCCATTATACAATAAAGCTGGTTATAACAATTAAAAAAAAAAAAATCTATAATCCAGGTTATCTGGATTTTCTTTTTCTTGAGAAATTGTATGCAGTTAAATACTGAGCCAGAACAAGAATCTGATACCCATTATTTGAGTATCTGTATATCTTATGTATTTTTTTTTTATGAGACTTGGTAACCCAACTGCGTATTACTATATAACTACCACTCTATTCTTCTGAGCATCTTTCCATCACTGGTGTCATTCTCTTTTTCATTCTGGCTGTGCTTGTTTGCCTAAGCATTTTCTTTTGTCAAAAGGAAATTAGTTGATGAATGTCATATTGGATCTGATATTCACTGAACAGTAATCAGATGGTTCAAAAATTAAATGAGGAGGCATCTTCCTTGCTTTTTTTTCTGTACAATTTATAGACTCATGCATGGTACTCCCTGCACACTGAATTTGGAGCAAAGCATTCAGAATGATTAAAGGATAAGTGTCTTGTGAAGCACAGGAGTTTTTATCAGTTAATATTAATGGTCTCTAGCTGTTGTTTACTCTATTACAGAATGTTAGTTTTCCATTATTAGTTGATGGGTCTTGTGGCCTTTTGTGTGGTCACACAGAAGCTAAGTCTGTCCATACCTGTCTGACATGTAAGATTAACTTCTATGAGTGAGGAGTTTTCTGCAGTTGAGCAATTAATACTACTATTACTGCTATGAGAATTCTTTTTTCTCTGTTTAGTGACAAAAAGCAGAGAGACAGTATGTTTAAGTCCTAAGCAAAGATGAATGTACCTGCTTGGATTTAGGGGATAGAGGAGGGCAATCTTATTTGTGCCATTACCTTGTGAGGAAGTGAATGCTATTTTATCTGAGGACTGTTTCAAAATACTTGCTTTGAATTGGCATCATAATGCGCAACCTCACTTTTCTATATGTGAAACTGAATGGAGGAAACAGTGAACCACTTTTCTTTTTGAGGCAGATGGGAGAGAAAGATGAAGGAGCACCTTATATAGGCAGCAGAAGTATCTCCCTTCCCATTCTACAGCCAAAATGGGCAAGGCTGTTTACTCCAGGTTTGATATGATCCTTGCTGAGAAAACGTCTGTGCTTTTTGTCCTCTGTGAATCAGTGGGGAAAGAAGTTGTTAATGATTAACGTATATAGTAATATTAGTGTATAGCTCTAAACTTATCTCTGTGTTTATGCCAACTATATAAGGAAAGTGCATTTTCTTTAAAGGAATGTTTCTTTTGCTACAGAATGCTGCATGTGTCATAGTTGGTAAAGAGTGATTTTCAACATATAGATTTTATTTCAAAACTGAGGAATAATCTTGTTGGAAAAACCAGTGGTTTTGTTAGTGAGCTTCAACAAATGTTTGCCATGGAGCAGTCTGGCTCTACTAGACTTCATCCAAATGTTCTGTGAAAAGGACACTGCCAGTATGTCAAGATGAGCAGCAATGATGCAATTTGTTGACCGAAGGGGAGTTGGGAGCTGTATTATTAAGGAACAAGCCAACATCATTCTGAGCCACTAGAGGATCTAGATGATAAGAAATGACTACATCACCAGCACAGACCCTTTGTGACGCATTTATTATTTTGGAGACTGAATACTGTAACTGTTACTTGTCCTTTGAGCATTTATGAACAGGATGGCTGACATTTTAAAAATAGTTATATGACCTTTTATTGTTGCTGGGATCCATACTGGTACTTTCCAGAGTCCTGAGAGATGGTGAATAGTATAATGGTATATGAAAAGACTGTGTAGAATCAAACGGTCAGTGTTTTATAGTGTGCCATGGATATTTAGAAATGAATAATAATAGTAAAGGAGACAAAAACTGAAGCCAAGAGGACAGCAATAGATATTCTTACATAGTTTGTTCACTGAGTTTTAGTAGCTATTTAGAATGACTCTGCTTCCATGGTTCCTGTTGACTGTAGGGAATTGTTAGCAGTAGTTTTGCAGATTGTCAGCTGTTGGCAAGTGGCCTAGAAGATGTAAAAGAACAAGTGACCTTTGATCAGAAGATTTATTTATTTGAAGATTACGCTGTCACTATTTTGCAGAATAATGACTGTGGAGAATAAGGAGATTGAAAACCCTCAAGGACAAGTAATGACCATGTGATAAATTTCTCTTTTTTATTTAAGTGTAGTCATCTGTGAAATATTAAGATAACGAAATAAGAGTTGTGATAATGAGGTTTGCCCATTAGAATATGTTTTGTTGCTACACATAAAGCAAATTAAAATCGATGAAATCTTCTAGATTAAAATGCTTACTGTTTTCTTCCTTCTGAAAGACTGAGGGAGGAAGTTCTATCAATGCAGCATGCACAAAGACTTGTCAAAAACAGCTATGCATGAAAAGAGGAGGCTGTCCTTCAGGCTCCAGTACTGAATTCTTCAGCCATTCTTGCTCAAAGTAGTTTTTCCTCTTACAGTCTTTAATTCAAATGTGAAATACGCAACATCTGTCATTACTGTAAGATTAAAAAAAAATCTGTTTTTCAAAAGAGTTAGTTTGTGTTTCTATTGGATTTGGCTTTTTTTTTTTTTTTTTTAATCTTCTTTTTGTTCACCCCCAATTGTAAGGACAATTATCAGACTGCTGTGGTGGTAAATTACAACATAGTTATGTTATTTGAAAGTTGAATGCTCCTGTCATTTGAATGTCTTGCACTGAACACCCAACTAATTTCAGGAAACTGTCAGGTGTACAGATGCAAAGCAGCCAATTGTGTTGAAGCAATCTGCAAATTCATGTGGAGTTGCTCACTTCCACAGATGACTTTTTCATCCTTGGCAAAAAGGACTGATTTTTCCAGTCTTTTGAATCAATTTCAATTCTATTTGAAATAATTCCAACTGATAATTCCAATTTTAATTATACGGTCGCTTGGATTGGAAGGGACTTAAGATCATCTAATCCAACCCTGCTGATGCAAGCAATGTCAGTTAGAGCAGCTTGCTCAGCACTGTGTCCAGTTAAGTTACTTCAAGACTGTTTTTTAAGCACTTTCTTTTCTAAGGGAGTTGAGGTGAGCCTTTTGGAGACTATATCTACGTGTCCTGCAGTGCAGTCCATGACCCTCAATTTACCAACTCAATTTGGCATAAGTTTATCTTTTGTAGTGATTTGCTTTATCTGTCTTCCAGAGGAAATCGCGTGTTAAGGATGATACTTCTGAGTTGTTCTAATGTAGAGTTGCAACATTGAAAGGATATACCTAGAGTTCTTGTCATGTTTTAAAATTTGACTTACCTGACAGCAGTGCTAGTTAAGATTGCTTGGTTACCTGTTCAGGTTCATTTATTTTCACAATCAGATTAATTCTTTAAAATTAAAAATACTCATATTCTGTTTAAACTTAAGCCAATAAACAAGTCATGTTAAGCTACATGGAATAATGGGTGTCTATATTTGCATGATTTACTGTTGTCCTGTAACTTCATTTTTAACTATATTTAACTCTTGATGATATAAGAAACTGTATTTCCTTGTGGGAACAATTTCTACTGCTAAGCATGCTATCTTCGTGCATTTTTATGTTTTCATTATATGTTCACTATGATCAATTCTTCAGTTCTGTTTGTGGTATTATGTAGAATAAAGACAATGACTTGGATATTAGAAATGAAATATTAGATCTTAGCATCAACAGCTTGCAGGAAAAATAGCAACATTCTTTGGTCGTCCAGATCAGGAGACTGAAGGAAAGCTGTAATTTTTTTAAGGTATGGGGTTGGCTTGTCTGAAGGCAAATCTTCACCCAGATGTCCATGACTATGATTCAGAGTGAATGCTGAAGGCAAAACAAAGAGATAGGCAAGGAAGAATGCAAATTCTACCTGGCTACCTGTTTATCTACATATGTTTCTGTGCTATGAAGAAAGGCTTAATTTTTTTCTAGGGATCTCTTGTCTGTTCTGCTTTCTGTCTGTTGCCCCTTATTCTGTTGCTGAAATCTCAGCACTTTGTAGTCAAATGGCCTGAGCCATATTTGATAAGGAGTCCAACTGCTTTTTCTGGGAGTGAATTTTGGAAGGGGCCTTCTGGTATTCCATACTGTCTGTTATTGTATTGTCATTCCACTGACTAAATAAGACCACTCTGTGCACTTTTCAACAGTTGCATTTTTGCATTTTGGTTTTATTTTTGCACTGTGGATTTATTTTTGCCCTTGGCAGTCTACTATATATACTTCACATTTTTTATAATCAAACTTCAAGCATTCAATTTCTAGAAAATTGAGTAAGGATCAGTAACATTTCTGAGACAATTATTCAGCAGAAAAATGTTTGTGTTATTTATTTTACAAATATGCATGCATTCATTTTATATTTTACTACTAGCTGTGGAGTTAGCAGAATGAGACTGTTGAAGACTGTTGAAGAATGAGACTGATGAAGTTGTAAGAAATTTACAACAAAGACTACAAGTCTTGGAAGAAATTGTGGCAAATCTTGTTTGTCAAAAATACTTTTTTTTTTTTTTTTTTTTTTTTTTCTTCCCTGGGAAAAGTAGCTGTTTTGGAGAGAAAAGGAGAAAAGGAACAAACCGTGAAACAACTAAGCCAAAATATTGCCCATAACTTAATGCATTCAAACATAGAACATTAAACTTAAATGAATTAAGTTTCTTGACAGATTTGCAGTGAGATTTTTTTCTGTGCCATCATTTAACACCCTAATCTACTGTCTTTACTTCTGAGCACCTCAAGTTCATGTAAGCACTCTTCTCCAGCTCTTGTATAGTTCCCAAATGCTTAGTCATGCATCAAAATATGAATGTAACAAAAACTTGTAAGAGCCTATGGAGAAAAAAGGCTATTTTATGTGTAAACTACTTTGCAAACGTGGACCTCATCTGCAGTCTAGACAGTCTTAACAGATGAGTTCTATGAGTTCTATGCACTTAAATTAACACACTGCTTAGAATTACTTAGACTTTTGCTGGGTAGATTAATTATCAGAATTCAGATTTGATGAGGCCAGAACAGAAGTTTAGAGAATAGTAATACTAATAGTCCATTAGTATGTTGCTGTATTGGGCATTGAAGTGCAACATCACACAGAACAGTTGTCGGAAGGTGAAAAATGGCTCTTTTTACCAAACCAGAAAATTCAACATAAGAGCTTGTATAGGAAATGCTGAATCACAGCCTGAACCTCTGATTGATCACCTGAGGTGAGCAATGAGTCAGTCATGGGAGCACAGGTGAAGTCAATTCACCTGTGCTGCTGGAAGGGGTGGAGCCTGGCTCCATCTCTCCTAGACCCATTTATGAGCTGACTACCAATGAGGAAGGATCTCTTCTGGAGATCCGCCCTGCTGGAGTTTCATAAGTGACCCCAGGATATGGGTGAGCATGCTATGTTTTTGTTTTGGTGTAATAACTACATAGCTGAGCTCTTTGGTATCTGTAACATCTGTGTGTTCGTTGATTGTACAGAGCTCAAAAGAGCTCTAAGGAAAATAGTTTCCTTTGCTTTTGTTTATTGGGAATGGTAGCATAGAATGGCTGATATTTTTTTATATATCGTAGCAATGTTTTTCTGTTATTTGATTATACGCGTTCCATAAAAACATTTGAAAATTACTTATCTGTGAACACTAGAAGGGAGAGATCTGAGATAGCAAAAAGCAGGTTTTCTCTTTTTCAGATTTGTAAAGAAAGCTGATCCATGACAAACACTGTTAACTGTTAGTAAATTTTATTGATTACCTTGAAAGAGCCACAGTTGTTGCTGTTACTGATTATTACTTTTTTACACTTTTGAATTAAATTATCAGATGTCTGTGCAATAGGATAAACTGTATGAGGTGATTTAACAGACGTTTGTTTGGTGTCATTTAGCAACCTATAGATATTTCAGTGTAAGAGTTTGCTACGACAGCACATCAACATGTAAAAGGTCAGCGCTTCCCCTCCACTGCAGACAAACAAACAAAAAAAGACATAAGCTGCTATGAGAAGAAGGCAATTTCCAGATGGTAGAGCAGTGACTGAATTCCAGTGTGATTGCACTTCTCCAGTGCCTAGAGAAGTTGTAAGGTCTCCTTCAGAGTAAGATTCAGCTAAAAAGCAACTATCCTTGCTGTCATCTAACTAATGTCATGCCATCTGAAATGCAGGACAAAATTGAAGTAATTGAAACTTTAGTCTTATTTAACCAGCTCACTCTCTGTGTTGTATCATTTTGCCAGTGTTAAGTAATATGTGTGTAATGTACCTGCATTTCAAAGTAGGTCATGCAATTTTCATAGGCATAGGAGGAGAGTGTTTTGTGTATATTCAGTACTGAAGAAAGTTATGCTAAAATACTTCCTAGTTGATACCAACTCTAGAGTAGGTGCTGCACCTAGGTTTTCTGATACTTAATACATTAAAAACCACTGTTTCTTTCTGGGGTATTAATTCTATTTCCAACTCTTCTTGAACAATATCATTCTTTAGAGTTGTTTTCTTACTGTTAATATATTGTATGTTTAAAATGCCTAAAACTTCACGTTCTGATAAGCCTAGCCATGAGATTCAAAGAAAATACTGAAGCCGTGTATCAAGTCTCTGGAGTTAATAAATTAGGGGAAAGGTTTCATTTCTTATTTCTGTTTTTGCTCTTTCACTAAAAGCTAGCTGAAATAAAGAAGTGCTTTTCATTGTATTCCAAGACTTTTTCCAATCTCATTCTTCCATATAGAAACACAAGGTTAAAGATGCAATAAGGTTGCCCATCACTGCGCAGCAAATTGTTATATGTCCCGGTGCTGAAAAACTTGAGCAAGGGCTTGAGAGCTGGTTTTCCAGATATTGGCAATTGTGATCAATAGAGGGAGGCAGCTGTCTCACACACATAATTTCCTGCATGACTCTAGGCAATGCAGCAACTGTCTTCCTCTATCTAAACATTATTGGAGATTTTGTGCTTAAGTGCTGAATCCTGTAGAGCAGAATGGTAATTTTATTTAAAATGAAAATCAGGTTAAGCTAATTTCTGATACATAGTTGCAAGTATTAGTAATATATAGCAACTCCTGTTGTGCCAGATAGTTTTGAAAGGATCCAATTCTCTATTTTCTTGCTTGTGATTTGTTAATCTCAAAAAGTTTTAAAATCTATTTCTTTTTCTGCTTGTAATTAATTCAAAGTAATTAATTTAATTTTTGCTTTACTGAGTTGATATCATTAATAGTTTCATTGAAAATTGCTCTTTATTTTCTGTCCCATTTACTACATCTTAATTTTTAGGCCAAATTTAGTATGAAGCCTGTGAATCTTTCTCTTACAGTAAAGGTCAGGCATCAACTTCTATCCCATGCTGGAGAACAGATGAGTACGCTGTGTATGCTTCCTTCACAGTCCTTCATTGCTGTGATGAATTCTCAACAATAAGTTGTGTGTGGGAGTCATTTCTGTTTATCTTATCAGAGGAAAGGTGAATATGTTGTTGTTTTTTTTCCTATCTTGAAGTCCTATTTATTTCTTACTAGACTTTATATTTGTTGACTATTTTGGAGTCAATACATTTTGAGGGAAGTTAAATCTGATGAATGATTAGCTTTTTGAATTAGAGAAACATTAACTTTTTAAAATGAACTATTAAAGTTGACCTTGTATGTGAAAAAAAATGTAAGTTAATTTCCATTTCAATAAGTTAAGCTGAAGAAAGTGCTGAATCTATCACAAATTATTTAACTAGCTTTTTTTTTTTTTTTTTTTTTTTTTTTTTTTTTTTTTTTTTTAGTTTTATAACTTCTACTTAAAACAGTAGAATGACAAAGTCTTCCTAATCTGGCTTTTTTTTGTTTTGTTTTTTTTTTTTTGTTTTGTTTTTAATGCATTGTAGCTTAGTGATGTTTAGTTTCTCTTCGGGGTATTTTTTCAATTCAGAATACAAAGAACAGTCCTATCTTTCCTATTGGTAAGTTGTTCATACTGTATGGTTGTCAATAGGAAAAAAGCATGTAACAACAAGATTAAGGTTGGAAAAATAATCAAACAGAAAGTATTCTGAGAAGCAGTTCAGGAAGTACTGTCGTTTTAATTTCGCAGTCAATGCTCCTTCATGTTATTGATTTGCTTTTTGATTGTTTTGCTTTGGATTTTTGTTGCATTCTTATGTTGCCTTTTTTTTTTCCTTCAGATTATTAATTACCATTTTTCTCACATCTGTAATAATCTAGCTTTTTATTTCAGTGGTACAGACTCATTTGATTATCATTAACCCTTTTTTTCTGATATCTTATTTTCAGCAAGAAATCTGATTTCTCTGTAAATGTTTGGTAATGCTCTCAGTGTAACGTAATTTAGTAAAAATATTTATTGCTAATTACTTACCTTAAGCAAGATGTCCATATTTTGACTGTCAGAATTTTTTGTTTAGTATACATTGAAAACTACACTGATACGTGTGTTTTTTTTTTTTT